>NC_050573.1:383036559-383196046 GCF_011100635.1 Trichosurus vulpecula
AAGACAATCCCACTTTACATATATTCCATTGAAAATAACTTGCGTGTCAGTCCACGGAACCCTCTCTTTACTCAATTACTCAAAGTTGAACAGATGTGAATTTCTTTCCTTTACAAGTAAACATAAGGTATGGACTCCTAATTATGAGGCTCAGATAGGGAATGGCAATTAGTTTCCATACATTAAAGAATTGCCCCAAAGCATAATTACATGGTGGGTGGTGACAGGTACGGAGCAGGCGGGACTCAAGGCCTGGAGCTGAACTACGAGTGGCTTCCCATGTCAGATCACAGAGAAGAAAACCTTTTAAAAGTAACAACATGCCCTTTCTTCCTTTAAAGGCTGCCTCTTTATTAGAACTAGGACTAACTTGGGCCCTTGTTTTATTCTTGGCAATTTGCCAGGAATCTCCAACCATATTTTAGCTTAAAGCACACGTGAAGTTTCACTTTTGTACAATACCTGAGCAGCCATGGCACGGTACCAGTTGGAAAGGGGAGCAAAGACTAAAATCACACAATTAACTCACTTCATTAATTTTCCCCAGTTAAATCTTTGGAAGAATAACTGAGATAGGTGCTCTACAGATGATGCTTCCATCTCAGAGCCCCATTTATAGCATTAAACATTCAGCTGCCGCCTTGCATTGATGTATTACCTTTCTCCTAGGAGTGCCCACCATCTCATGCTATCTCATTTGTCCTCAAAAAGTAGACAGAGCAAAGCTAAGCTATTATTATCCCCATTTCAGAGCTGGGGAAATGAAGACGCAGAAAAGTCAGTCATATAGCTGCTCAGCAATAAAGAGGGGAAGGATTTGGAGGTGAGGATGATGGAGGAAGTTGTGACTTTTTTATGGGTAGGAAACTCCCGTTGTGAAAAAAGCCCTCCAGATTTGCAAAATGACAACTCGTCAGCAATTTATGGCCAAAGAAAACTGTCTGGGGGACAGTGAGAGATTAAGCGACTTGTTTGTGGTCACACACCTAATATGTGGTTTCAGGAGACAAAACTTGAACCCAGGCTTCCAAATGTCAAGGCCAGACATCTGTCCATTATGTGACTAAGCCTCCAGCCTAATGCTCTAGCCACAGGACTACACCACTATCAGAGAATCAGGTTCAGGAGTTAGGAAGGGCAAAAAAATTCTAATTCTACCTTTTACAAACAGGCATTTGTAACTATGGAATCCATTTCAATGGCCACCTATTTGTTTAGGAAACCTCAATGCTGAAGCAAAAAAAAAAAAAAAAATCCCACTGGAATAAAAAAAATACCTCCTTCACAGAGACAGAATGGCTACTACCTCAATTTCTCCCAGTGCTTTTTTCATTCTGGAACATATTCTATGTGACAGTGGACGGGAAAGGAGTAGGGGAAATAAGCAGGAAAAAAACAGCAAGTTGGAAGTGGGAAATCATGGAACATGCCCATGAAGCACATCACCGTATGTCACAGACCTCTTGGAAAACTATTTTACAGACAGCCATAGTGAACTGAAACAATGATCCTCCCCAAGGAGAGCCCAGAAATGTTCTTCATGCCTCATCACAGGGTTAGGACTTTGAAGCAATGATTATTTAGACAATTTTAAAATACTTTCTAGACGAAAGAAGTTAACGGTATTGGAGAGAGAGAAAGTTGAAATCATTTGGAACAAAAAAGGCTATAAAAAAATGTCTAACAGGTCCCTAGATAGCATTAGTTTAAGACCCAGCTCAGCAACTTGCTGGCAGTGTTAACTTTCACAATTCACTTGTCCTCCATGGATATTAGCTTCCTCGCCTGTAAAACTAAGGGGCAGGACTGGATGAGAGGTCATTTCTATGTCTTGGAACCCTCTGGCAGACAGGTGAAGCCTAGGGATCCCTTCTAAGAATAATGTTTTTAAATGCATAAATGACATAGGATCACAAAGGAAACTAAGTACATTGAAATACAGCTATCAACACATTCTAAAACAACAAGCTCGTGGATCCCAGATTAGAACCTTGGTCCTAAATGAATTCTAAGAACATTGTGCAGTTCCAACATTCTATGATTCTTCTAAGATTCTTCCATTTTAGGCCTGGGAGGAAGCTCATGCAGTTTATAATCTCAGTCATGACACTACTGAATACTGGAGTCACATATGTGTATGTGTGCATGTATATATATGTATATGTATATGTATATGTGTGTGCATGTATGTATGTGTGAAGGTATATAGATACATTTTTTAATGAAAGGAGGAGAATCAATGGAATCAATTCACAACCCAAAGCTTTCCTATTTATTAACCCAGATTATTATCAAGGACTGTCAAAGAAATGGTGATGATCCTATATCTGGATTTTCATTCTACTGACTATATTTTCCACAACCCAAGGTCTTCTGTAAGGTCTCAGGGTGGTGTGGAACCCAGGTTCTCAAAGGTTATGCCAACAGACCACAAGCTTTATAGTCCTTCTACCAGTGGTTCTCTAAGTGTAGTCTGGGGACACCTGGTCCAAACCCTGAGGATCTGTAAGGTCAAAACTATTTTCACACTAATCCTAAGACATTTTAATTTCTAATATGGTAAATATTGATAAATATCACCCACATAAACAAAAGCTCTTGGGCGGGGGAGTATCTTCAAAAATTTTTTAAGACCAAAGCAGGTCTTGAGACCAAAATGTTTTAGAACCACTGCTCCATATCGAATTGGAAAAATTCAGGTTTGGTCTGAACAACAAACTGCAAATCTATAGTTCAAGAACCCAACTAGCTAAGTAGGAAGACTCATTATGAGAAAATTGGCAGCCATGTAGTATGTAAGTATTTTTGGCCATAGCAACTCATGAAGACTGTCTATTAAATTACAGACTGATTATGATCTGCTTTGGTGAAAATAGTAACCACACCTACAAAATGTCATGGATCTTTTAAAGTTTTGATATAGAATACTACACTCCAAAATTAACATATTGATTGAATACTGCTTTCATCCCTCAGCTTACATTGAAGATCTTGGAAGAAAAAAGGCGAGGGGGAAAGGCAGCACCTAGCAATTTCTATTCTCCAATTTCCACAACTAAGGACTTACTGTTCTCTTACTATATACCTACTATTACAAATAAACCAGACAACAGATTAAAAAAAACCTTAGGTCTGATAATGGTTACCATTTTCTCTATGTTTTTATAAAAAAAATTGTTAACAGTCACTGAATTTAATTCTCAACACTAACCCCTGCTCTCCAGCTAAATGGATCTATCTTCTCACTGGACCCTGCATAAGTCAAGTGCATTCCACCCCAGCATCCTTGTTTGCCATGGTCTTCTCACCTAGAAATCCCTTCCTCTGCATCTGCCCTAATCTCACCCATCCTTCAAGACCTGGATGAAAGTCCACCTTCTTCTCCTAAAAGCTAGGTCCTTAAACAACCAGAAATTAACTGACCTTCCACTCACCTCTAGTTGTACTTTATTGATCATTTTCCACTTGATGCAGAACACAACTTGTATAATTCTCTTTTTTTTAGGATTAGATCAGTTTCTTTTTGTAATTTAATTTTAATTATTTATTTTTATTACATTTTAAGTTAGGAACTATCTCCCTCCCTCCCCAACTTGCACTAGAGAAGGCGCAGATGCACATCCACACATTTAAAGCCATATTATGCATACTTCTATTTATCAGTTCTTTCTCTGGAGGTGGATAGTGTCTTCCTTCGTCTGTCCTTTGTAATTGATTTGAATATTAATACTACTCAGAATACCTTAATTCAGGGGTGAGGAAGCTGCGGCCTCAGGGCCACATGTGGTTGTCTAGGTCCTGAAATGTGGCCCTTTCACTGAATCCAAACGTCACAGAACAAATCCCCAGGTTCCCCACCCCCAGCTTAATTGTCCACAGTTATCCTTTGAGCAATATTGCTTTTACTGTATCCAATACTCTCTTAGTTCTGCTCATTTCACTCTTCCTTACTTTACATAAGTCTTTCTGTGTTTTTCTAAAATCAACTTGCTTATTATTTCTTTGTATTCCATCACGATCAGATACCACAACCTGCATAATTCTTTTCAAGTTCACCTCCCACCAGATAACGAGTTTTTTGAGGGCAGGCATCAAGCCTAAAATTTCTTTATATCCTCCACAGCATCGAGAACAATGCATTCAATATAATGGTTTAATAATAGTGCTTTGATAGTATGATAGTTTATCTGATTAGCCTCTCAGCTATTTGAGGCACCTCAGTATAGTGGCCTTGCACTCCAGAACCTAGATTCAAGGCCTGGTTCCCATACTTTTAATACAAATGTGACAGTTTATTCTCTGAGACTGCCTCAGCATAAATAAACTGAGGGATGTTATTTGTACCACCAATAACAGGCTTAATGTGAGGAAAGCACTACATAAATCTGAGTTGTTTTTTTTTTAGAAGCAATCAGGGTTAAGTCACTTGCCCAGGGTCACACAGCTAGGAAGTGTCTGTGACTGGATTTGAACTCAGGTCCTCCTGACTTCAGGGCCAGTGCTCTATCCACCGTACCACCCAGCTATCTGTGAGCTATTTTTATTAGGGCACTGAAGGATTGTTATTGTCAGAAAACTAAAGGAAACATTACAACTGCCAGACAGCTCTGGATTCAGGTGAGGGGTAACGCAATGCTTTAGGAAATGGGTTAATTGATTTCTTTAGCATCTAACTTGGGGTAGACATTTTTATATTTCTTTTTTCTCCCCAGCTCAATTAAACACGTATTGATGATATGCTTAATATTTGTAAGGGGCTAGGATAGGCCGCACAAAAGATAGGGTTCATGCTGAAGAGTGGGCCACTTGGTTTAGTAAAACAGAAAGTTTTCTTATTACAATGAAAGCTCATCTTTTGTGATGTGGGAGAGGTGATCACTTTGCCACAAAGGTTCTCCCAAGAGTAAAACTAATTCTCAAGTTTTATCTCTGACAACTGTTCTCTCTCATAGGCTTATTTTTTGCAGAATTAATAAAGTCTGGTTAATGAGAGCTTTAGTGGTATCTCTGACTTGTATTCCTACTAATGTCTACTGTGTCACTTTCCATAAAGTCACTGCCAGTTGGTGGAAAAATGCAAGTTAATTTTAATAGTAGCTAAGTAGGGACAGCTAGGTGGTACAGTAGATAGAATGCTAGGCCTGGAGTCAGGAAAATTCATCTTCCTGAATTCAAATCTGGCCTCAGAAATTACTAAGCTGTGTGACCCTGGGCAAATTACTTAACACTGTTTGCCTCAGTTTCCTCATCTGTAAAATGACCTGGAGAAGGAAATGGGAAACCATTCCAATATCTTTGCCAAGAAAACCCCAAATGAGGTAATGAAGAGTCAGACATGACACAAAAACAACAATAACAAATCTTTTCTGGGGCAACTAGGTGGTGCAGTGCCAGGCCTGGAGTCAGGAAGACTCATCTTACTGAGTTCAAATCTAATCTGAGATACTAATTGTGTGAACCTGGGCAAGTCACTTGACCTTGTTTGCCTCAGTTTCCTCACTGATAAAAAATAAGCTGGAAAAGGAAATGGCAAACCACTCTAGTATCTTTATCAAAAAACCCCAAATGGGGTCACAGAGTCAGGCATGACTGAAATGACTGAACAAGAAGCAAAACGAAACACAGTTAAAGCAGAATAAACATGATCCACCTCAGCTACATTACTTTTAGTATTCCTAGTCTTATGGATTATTCCTATTCCTTCTTTCCACCACTAGTGTATTTACTAGTGTAATTAATGGAGAGCTATGTAGCATGGTTCTGCTTCCCCCTCCCCCCACTCCCAAGGGAAAGGAAGGAATAAGAAGCACCAACCAATTTTCTGGTACCTTTGAGTGCTCTGGAAGGGCAGAGGTAAGTAGGGGCCAAATTGAACCCAATACATTAATAAGAATGCTGGATTTGAAGCTGGAGGAGCAGGATTCAAACCCTGGTTCCACTGTGTAAGAAGCTTACCAAGGCCTAGATTTTCTTGGACATAGAATGAAGGGCCTAAGGAGATGATCTCTAAATCCCTTTCCAACTCACAACCCTATGTCCCTAAGACTAAAACACAGGATGATTTTATGCTAATAATCAAAACAGTCCAGACCATGGCACACTCACTCAGAAGAGGATAGGAATGTAAAGGGTTAACAAAGTCAATGAAACTGGAGGTTGGTGGGCACCTAGGGTTGAGAGTAGTCAAACCAAAAGGAAGGATGCTACAAAGAGAAACACTGCTTGAATGACAGAGTCTTCAGAGGTCATTTGGTCCGACATTTAATTTTATAGATGAGGAAGCTGAGTCTCAGATTGATTAAGTGACCAGCTCAAGGCCTCACAGGGAGAATGGAACTGGGATCTGAATTCCACTTACTGTGATTAAATAGCAAATATCAACTTTCTTCTGGATTTGGATCATAGGATTTAGAGGCAGAAGTAAGTCTAAAGATCACCCAACCCAACCACTGCAGTTTTTAAAATTTATTTATTTAATATTTTTAGTTTTCAGCATTGATTTTCACAAGAGTTTGAATTACAAATTTTCTCCCCATTTCTACCCTACCCTCCCACTCCAAGACGGCATATATTCAGACTGCCCCATTCCCCAGTCAGCCCTCCCTTCTGTCACCCCACTCCCCTCCCATCCCCTTTTCCCTTCCTTTCTTGTAGGGCAAAATAGATGTTTATGCCCCTTTGCCTATATATCTTATTTCCTAGTTGCATGAAAAAACTTCTTTTGTTTTTTTGAATATCTGCTTTTAACACTCTGAGTTCCAAATTCTCTCCCCTCTTCCCTCCTCACCCACCCTCCCTAAGAAGGCAAGCAATTCAACATAGGCCACATGCACATCATTACGTAAAACCTTTCCACAATACTCATGTTGTGAAACATGAGTTTGCTCCTTCCTATCCTATCCCCCTTTCTTCAATTTTCTCCCTTGACCCTGTCTCTTTTCAAAAGTATTTGCTTTTGATTACCTCCTCCCCCTATATGCCCTCCCTTCTATCCTCCCACCTTTTTTATCTCCTTCTTCCTTCTTTCCTTCAGGGTAAGATACCCAACTGAGTGTGTATGTTGTTCCCCCCTCAGGTCAAATACAATGAGAGCAAGATTCACTCATTTCCCCTCACCTGCCACCTCTTCCCTTCCTACAGAACTGCTTTTTCTTGCCATTCTTACGCGAGATGGTTTACCCCATTCTATCTCTCCCTTTCTCCCTCTCTCAATATATTCCTCTCTTATCCCTCAATTTGATTTTATTTTTTTAGATATCATCCCTTCATGTTCAACTCACCCTGTGCCCTCTGTGTATATATATATATATATATATATATATATATATACACATACATACATATATATGTATGTATATGTATATATATATACACATATATATGTGTGTGTGTATGTATGCATGTATGTATGTATGTATATTCCCTTCAGCCACCCTAATACTGAGGCCTCATGAATTACACATATCATCTTTCCATGTAGCAATGTAAACAAAACAGTTCAACTTTAGTAAGTCCCTTATGATTTCTCTTTCTTGTATACCTTTTCATGCTTCTCTTGATTCTTGTGTTCGAAAGTCAAATTTTCTATTAAGCTCTGGTCTTTTCACTGAGAAAGCTTGAAAGTCCTCTATTTTATTGAAAACCCATATTTTGCCTTGGAGCATAATACTCAGTTTTGCTGGGTAGGTGATTCTTGGTTTTAATCCTAGCTCCATTGACCTCCAGAATATCATATTCCAAGCCCTTCAATCCCTTAATGTAGAAGCTGCTAGATCTTGTATTATTCAGATTGTTTCATTAATACCCAAATTGTTTCTTTCTGGCTACTTGCAGTATTTTCTCCTTGATCTGGGAGCTCTGGAATTTGGTGACAATATTGCTAGGAGTTTTCTCTTTGGGATATCTTTCAGGAGGCGATCAGTGAATTCTTTCAATTTCTATTTTACCTCTGGCTTTAGAATATCAGGGCAGTTCTCCTTGATAATTTCTTGAAAGATGATATCTAGGCTCTTTTTTTGATCATGGCTTTCAGGTAGTCCAATAATTTTTAAATTATCTCTCCTGAATCTATTTTCCAGGTCAGTGGTTTTTCCAATGAGATATTTCACATTGTCTTCCACTTTTTTCATTCCTTTGGTTCTGTTTTATAATATCTTGATTTCTCATAAAGTCACTAGCTTCCACTTGCTCCAATCTAATTTTTAAGGGAGCATTTTCTTCAGTGGTCTTGTGGACCTCCTCTTCCATTTAGCTAATTCTGCCTTTCAAGGCATTCTTCTCCTCATTGGCTTTTTGGAGCTCTTTTGCCATTTGAGTTAGTCTATTTTTAAAAATTAATTTATTTAACATATTTAGTTTTCAGCATTGATTTTCACAAGAGTTTGAATTACAAATTTTCTCCCCATTTCTACCCTCCCCCCCACTCCAAGATGACATATATTCTGGTTGCCCCGTTCCCCAGTCAGACCTCCCCTCTGTCACCCCACTCCCCTCCCATCCCCTTTTCCCTTCCTTTCTTGTAGGGCAAGATAAATTTCTATGCCCCATTGCCTGTGTATCTTTTTTTCCACTTGCATGCAAAAACTTTTTTTTTTGTTTTTGAACATCTGTTTTTAAAACTTTGAGTTCCATATTCTCTCCCCTCTTCCCTTCCCACCCACCCTCCCCAAGAAGTCAAGCAATTCAACATAGGCCAAATGTGTATCATTATGTATAACCCTTCCACAACACTCATGTTGTGAAAGACTAACTATATTTTGCTCCTTCCCAACTCATCCCCCTTTATTGAATTTTCTCCCTTGGCCCTGTCCCCTTTCGAAAGTGTTTGTTTTAGATTACCTCCACCCCCATCTGCCCTCCCCTCCATCATCCCCCCCTTTTTTTATCTTCTTCCCTCTTCTTTCCTGTGGGGTAAGATACCCAATTGGGTATGTATGGTATTCCCTGCTCAGGCCAAATCTGATGAGAGCAAGATTCACTCATTCCCCCCTCACCTGCCCTCTCCCCTCCTCCCACAGAACTGCTTCCGCTTGCCACCTTTATGTGAGATAATCCACCCCATTCTATACCTCCCTATCTCCCTCTCTCAGTATGTTCCTCTCTCATCCCTTAATTTGATTTTATTTCTTTTAGATATCTTCCCTTCATCTTCAACTCACCCTGTGTCCCCTCCCTCCCTCCCCCCCCCTCTCTCTCTATATATATATATACACACACACACATATATACATACATACACATTCACTTATATATACATAAACATATATGTATGCATATTCCCTTCAGCTACCCTAATACTGAGGTCTCATGAATCATACACATCATCTTTCCATGTAGGAACGTAACAAAAACAGTTCAACAAAACAGTTCAAGTAAGTCCCTTGCAATTTCTTTTTCTTCATTACCTTTTCATGCTTCTCTTGATTCTTGTGTTTGAAAGTCAAATTTTCTATTCAGTTCTGGTCTTTTCACTGAGAAAGCTTGAAAGTCCTCTATTTTATTGAAAATCCATATTTTGCCTTGCAGCATGATACTCAGTTTTGCTGGGTAGGTGATTCTTGGTTTTAATCCTAGCTCCATTGACCTCCAAAATATTGTATTCCAAGCCCTTCGATCTCTTAATGTAGAAGCTGCCAGATCTTGGGTTATTCTGATTATGTTTCCACAATACTCAAATTGTTTCTTTCTGGCTGCTTGCAATATTTTCTCCTTGATCTGGGAGCTCTGGAATTTGGTGACAATATTCCTAAGAGATTTCTTTTTGGGATCTACCTGAGGAGGTGATCGATGGATTCTTTCAATTTCTATTTTGCTCTGTGGCTCTAGAATATCAGGGCAGTTCTCCTTGATAATTTCTTGAAAGATGATATCTAGGCTCTTTTTTTGATCATGGCTTTCAGGTAGTCCAGTAATTTTTAAATTATCTCTCCTGAATCTATTTTCCAGGTCAGTGGTTTTTCCAATGAGATATTTCACATTGTCTTCCATTTTTCATTCCTTTGGTTATGTTTTATAATATCTTGATTTCTCATCAAGTCACTAGCTTCCACTTGCTCCAATCTAATTTTTAAAGTAGTATTTTCTTCAGTGGTCTTTTGGACCTCCTTTTCCATTTGGCTAATTCTGCCTTTCAAGGTATTCCTCTCCTCATTGGCTTTTTGGAGCTCTTTTGCCATTTGAGTTAGTCTATTTTTTAAGGTGTTGTTTTCTTCAGTGTATTTTTCAGTATTTTTTTGGGTCTCCTTTAGCAAGTCATTGACTTGTTTTTCATGGTTTTCTCGCATCCTTCTCATTTCTCTTCCCAATTTTTCCTCTACTTCTCTAACTTGCTTTTCCAAACCCTTTTTGAGCTCTTCCATGGCCTGGGACCAGTTCATGTTTTTCTTGGAGGTTTCTGTTGTGGGCTCTTTGACTTTGTTAACTTCTCTTGTCTATATGTTTTGGTCTTCTTTGTCACCAAAGAAAGAATCCAAAGTCTGAGACTGAATCTGGGTGCGTTTTCGCTGCTTGGCCATATTCCCAACCAACTAACTTGACCCTTGAGTTTTTCAGTGGGGTATGACTGCTCATAGACTAAAGAGTTGTCCTTCCCCAAGGACCCCCAGTCCAGACTGGACTTAGATCTTCAGCAGGCTGTTGCACTCCTGCTCTGATCCACGACTTAATTCCTCCCACCTAGTGGGCCTGGCGCCAGAAGCAACAGCAGCTGTAGCTGCCCCACCTCCGCTGCCCCCGGGGCTGGTGCGAACTCCTTCCACTCCCGCAGCTTTTCCCACTAACCTTCACCGCTGTCTTTGGTGTTTGTTGGTTGAGAAGTCTAGTAACTGCTGCAGCTCACTGATTCAGGGTGCTAGGGCACATTCCTCCTGGCTCCTGGTCTGGTTGGTCCGCGCTACTCAAGCTGGGCTCTTCTCCGCTCTGCTCCCGGCTCCCAGCTCCGTGTGGGATAGACCTCACCCAGCAACCATCCAGGCTGTCCTGGGCTGGAGCCCTGCTTCCCTCTGCTATTTCGTGGATTCTGCAGTTCTAGAATTTGTTCAGAGCCATTTTTTATAGGTATTTGGAGGGACCTGAGTGGGAGGTCACGCAAGTCTCTGCTTTCCAGCTGCCATCTTGGCTCCACCCCTCCACTGCAGTTTTAAACTCAAGTTCAGAGAGAAAGTCACTTCCCCAAGATGACGTCATAACAGCTAACATTTATATAGTGCTTTAAAGGTTACAAAATGCTTCATCAATGTTAACTCATTTTGTCATCAACAGCTCTGGGAGGTGGGTGGTATGATTTATTCCCCATTTCCAGATGAGGAGACTGAAGCAATCAGAAGGTGACTTGCCCATGGCCATACAGCTAAGGAAGTGTCTGAGGCTGGCTTTGAACTTGAGTCCCCCTGATTCCAGACCCAATGCTCTGTCCACTTTACCAAAGAGCCGCCTTGTACATAGCTATTAAGTAGAAAAGCCAGGCCCTCTTACTAACAACTGAGGACAACTTCCATTATAACACATCACGCCCCGTTTCACCTACTCAGCTATTTCTGCAGGTCCCAAATAGCAAAGGTGCCCCTTATTGAGAGTCCTGAAAATGACCAATTGGCTTGATCACTTTGCCCGCATTAGTGAGGTTCTCCCTGTCAGGGCTTACCACAAACTATTACCTGCCAACTAATCTGAGTCCAGGAATCACAGTTCTGATCTCTAAGGGATAAGAGTCTATTTTCTGTTCCGGCAGAATGCCAAGAAGCCTTATTTTTCTTTTCCTGTCATCACAATGGAGGTGATAACTGGAAAGAGAAGCAAGGATTTATATACTGGCTACATTTCTTATCAGGGGAATAAAGTTCAAAAGCAGTAATGCAACAACAAACAAACAAAAAAAGCCTAGTCTCCATAAATCTCCTCCCTGGCAGGGTTTAAAGGTCCAGACTGTCCAAGGTGAATCTAAACTTGTTCCAGAACAGGAAACCACTGGAAATGACAAAGCTGTTCTTCATGGCACCTGGGTAAGCCTGAGACCTAACCTTTTGTTTTCAGTGGTAAATGTGTTCCACATACTTTCTAAGTAAAAAAGATGAAACATGCCCCCACTGCCCCGATTTAGTAAGGATGCTTCCCCACAGCTCCAGAACTAGCCTAACCCTTCTCAACGAGGCTTTTTGCAAGACCTCCAAGCTCATCAGATATCTTCTTGCCTGGTGATCCTAATGACTTCTCACTGGGCAAGGTTCATGCCAAGATGGGGCCAGACCAGACCATGGAAAAGTCAGTAAATCTTTCTGGGCCTCAGTTTTCATCCGCAAAATGAAGGGCTTGTATTAGATAAGCTCAAAGGTTCCTTTCAGCTCTAAATCTATCACTGTGGGATCTTCTGACACAGAGCTGGGTCTTTTAAAAAATATTAGTAGGACTCAGATGCCTATTGTTCAACTTCAAAGACAACCACATCTCATACACCTGGAAGTCACTTGCTTTGGTACAACTGAGGGTAGACAAGGAAGTAAACGAGTACTCAATCAATTCAATTCAATCAATAAACATTTATCAAGTGCCTACTATGTGCCAGCAACTGTGCTAAGCACTGGGGATAAAAAAAGAATCAAAAGATAGTCCCTGACTTCAAGGAGCTTACAATCTAATGGGGGAAACATCATGCAAACAGATATATACAAAGCAAGCTATATGCGAGATAAATAGGAAACAGTTAAAAGAGGGAAAGCATTGGAATTAAGAGGGGTTAGGGAAGGCTTCCTGTAGAAGGTGGGATTTAAGATGGGACTTAAAGAAAACCAGGAGGTCAGTAGTCGGAGTTGAGAAGGGAGTCTTCATACTAAATTCTACTTTACTGATAGGATAAGCCTTACATAGGTCCTTCACTATGTGCTTAATGACTCTTATTTTAATAACCCAAATTTATAGATCATTTTAAAGTTTGCCAAGAATTCTCTTGGGATCATTATTTAACAAGAATTGAACTCCACGGAGCAAACACAGAGGTACACTGTCCGCTTCCAGCAGATCCTTTGGGTTTGCTCAGAGGTGGCAGACTCTGACACTTAAGGATAACAAAGCAATCTATTGATCCTTTAATCCCATGACAGTAGTGGCTGCATCAATTTAAAAAAAAAGAAACAGCTAATCGGATATATGAGGTTAGTTACGGTGAGGAGTTGAGGAAAATGAGAGTAAAGTATAAGAAGGTTGTAAAGTGTAAAGAGCTTAAGGGCCAAATACAGGACTTCATATTTGATCTTGGAGATAATAAACCACTGGAATTTATTGAGTAGGAGGTGCTGTGTTCAGACCTGCACTTTGGAAAAGTCACTTTGATGCCCCTGTGGAAGATGGATGGGAATTGTGAAAAACTCAAGGCAAACAGACAAATTAGAAGTTTATTACAATAATCCAGGTAAGAGGTAATGAGAACCTGAGCTGGGGGTGTGACTGTGTGAATGAAAAGGGGATGTGGACGTATGTAAGAGATGACATAGAGATAGGAAAGACAGGATCTGGCAGCTGACTGGATACACAAGGTAAGCCAAGAGTGAAGAACTGGGGGGAACACCAAGGTTGTGAACCTTGGTGAATGAGAGCATGGTGGTGCCCTTGACAGTAACAGGGAGGTTCAGAAGATGGGAGGTTTTGTGGTGGAAGATGATCAATGTTCCCAACAATAACCCTATATCACTAAGGAAAAATTTGACTGGTGTTCAGTATACTTTTGTTTAGGAAAGCACCCTTTCCTCCCCATAATAAAGATAGCCATTTCTATCCAAAGAGCTCAAAATGAAAGTAGTTTTGGTGTTTAAAAAGTAAACATTTTATTTCTTAAAATTCATTCATATGGATGACCTTTATTCCCTTAGAAATCCCTACAAATGAGGTAACTGCTATATTTTAAAATACCTCCAGTTCCTGAGGTTTATGTCCCAAGGAAGGGCTCAAAGATATCTACCCTATGAGACAGAATCAGAAATAATCTTACATCTGGGAAGTGTTTTTAACCTTTAGAAAGTGCCTCCACATTTATTTTAGCATGCCACACCAAGCAAGAGGTAGATTAGGCATTACTGTTCCCGTTTAACAGTCCAGGAATCCAAAACACAAAGAAGTTACATGATTTATCCGAAGTCACACAACTAGCTAGTGTTGGTGGCATCAAAACTCCACCTCAGGTCTTCTGACTCCAAGTCCAGAGCTGTTGCTACCACTGCCACTACCACTACCACCACCACCAACCTCACTCTGAATCTAGGTCAAGACCAGAAGCACTGATGTTTTTCAGACTGACCATTCCCCTCTATTCCCTTGCAGCTGAGACTGTATAAATAGTATTTATGAAATAAAAGCACATTAATTTCTATTACTGCCATTTCCAAAAGGGAAATGCAGTAAAAACTGGTCACTGGGCCAACTAGAGGGAGGAAAATAGAGCTCCCATGGTATCAATCACATAAGTTAAATGACCCCGGGGGAAAGTAATTACAGGCAACTGTCACTTGGCTGGACTTCTCCTTATGGCTCTGTCCACCTTTGGCTTGACAAGATAACAGTCTCACCTGGAATGGGCAACGCAGGGGAAGAGTAAATAGTGCCTGGTCTATCAATTTCCTATGTTTATTTCAAAATCAGTGGTTCTTACCCTTTTTCTGTGTTATAGTCCTCTCTGGATTCTGGTGAAACCTATGGACTCTTTCTCAGAACAATATTTTAAAATTTATCAAATACATCTGATTATGAAGGAAACCAAAAGTTAGTGAAAATTACAAAGGAAACCAAAGGTTAGTGAAAGTAAAGATAAATTTTTTTTCCCAGCTAAATTCATGGACTCCCCTGAAATCTACCCATGAACCCATGCCTTGGAAGCCCATGGATCCAGATTAAGAACTCCTGTCCTAAATCTTGCCTGTCTCAGCACTCAACTTAGCCAAGCAGAGCCTAGTGAGTAAAAATAGAATGATGTCTGTCGTCTTGTTTCTCTCCCCTAAATTGTAGTTTTTGTAGTCAAGCAAGGACATAATCTGTCAGCACAGCAGTATTTAGGGAGGTCAAGATCATAGTACTTAGACCTGAAAGGAAACTTAAAGATGAGATGGTTTCTGACATCTCTCATTTTACAGATGAAGAAACTCAGAATCAGAGAAGGTTGATGAGCCAGTTCAAGTCACCTAGTTAGTAGCAGACCTGAGATTGGAAACCAGGTCTTCTGACTTCAGAACCATTGTGTTTGGAATAATGAACAAGCATTCAAACCTTGAGAAATGTGTTGTTGTTTCCAGTTGTTTTTCAGTCGTGTCCGACTCTTGGTGACACCACTTGGGGTTTTCTTGGCAAATACACTGGAGTGGTTTGCCATTTCCTTCTCCAGATCATTTTACAGTTGAGAAGCTTACATAAGATTTTATACAGTTATAGACATACAAAGGTAAACACAAGAAAGCTTTGTTATTTTGTCAGCATAGTTGACTCCAACTGTGCATATCCCAACCAATCTATGTCTTAGTAGCTCAATTTATCAACCAATAAGCATTAAGTAAATGCTTACTATGGGCCAGGCACAAAGTTACATGCTACAGAATGAAATACAAAATCATAACAGTCTCCCTCCTCATGAAGCTTATAGTGTCAAATGGGGAGGGGAAGAATATCCATTTCCAGATAAGTATATGCAGGATAGAAATAAAATAAATACCATGATTTCATGGCCTGGGCTCTCAGAGGCACAGAAAAAGTAAACTAATTTGTCCATGATCACACAGCTAGTGTCACAGTGGAGATGTGAAGCCAAGTCTTCTTCACTTTAAGTTGTATGCTGTAGGAAAGAGCAATGGATTGAAAATCAGAAGACCTGGGTTCTAATCCCACCTCTGCTACTTATTACTGATATGTCTTTTTTCAAGTCATATAATCCTTTGGGGCTTCAGTTTCCTCACCAGTAAAACGAGGGGGTTGGGCTCTCTAAGTTTTCTTCCAGAACTAATCATGATCCTATTACTCGAAACCCTACACTCTAACCACTATGGACCTCTTCCTCTAAGTGTTTTTATATACATATGTGTATAGAGATTCATAAATATACATATTCATATATATGAATCATCTAACAACCAGCATATATATGTACAGCACAATGTATGGCATACAGTATGTGTATATAATAATACATAATATTACATATAACATAATATTATATTATATATAATAATATATAATATAATAAATTTGTGTTGGTTGACTGAATAGGTACTATACAGAATTTAAAGATGAATAAAGCATTTTTTCAAGTATACTACTTTGACATGATATACACCAACGAAAAGATAGTAAACTGGCCTGTTTTATTATTTTAGTGACAAAGGAGCTTGTTGTTAATGTTTTGTTGATTAGTTGTGTCTGACTCTTTGTGACAACATTTGGGGTTTTCTTGGCAAAGACACTGGAGTGGTTTGCCATTTCCTTCTCCAGATCATTTTACAGATGAGGAAACTGAGGTAAACAGGGTTAAGTGGCTCACCCAGGGTCGCACAGCTAGTAAGTGTCTGAGGTCAGATTTGAACTTTGCTTCTCCCGACTCCAAGCCTGGCACCCCATCCACTCTGTCACCTCATTGCCCCAACAGATGAGCAGTACGGAATAAAAGTGTGATAGGAGTTTACAGGTAAGATCATTCACAGAGAAGATTCTCAGAAAACTTCACATGGGTGCGTCTGGAAAGATAGATAAGATTTCCATCAGCAGAAGGAAGGGGAAGGTGACACTGAACAAAAATGCAGAGTAAAGAAATAAAAAGGGAGGTTCAAGCAACACTAAATTGGGCAGTGTGCTTGGAGAAGAGAATTTGTATAAACAGGCTGAGATCAATTTGCATAAGGCAGAGGTGTCACCAGATTAAAGTGTAATTGGGAAATGTTTGACAAAGTAAATAAAAACAGAATACAATGTAGATAACACTAATTTGAGGTTTTCTAAGTCAATGTGGGATGCAGGGATCCAGTTCTATTTGAGCTTGACACCACTGGTATAAGGCCTTGAATGTCAGTGTAAATGGTCGGGACTTTACAGAATAGATGGTTTGATATTTACAAGATGTTACCCAGCCCCTTAAGTGAAAATTTGAATATCAGTGTCTTAAACACAAATTATATATGATTTGAGGTTAATTTAAGTTACAATTTTTCTCCAATACTTTGTGATAGTAAAATATAGTCACTGGAGAGAAGCGGAGTAAACTGGGGGCACTTGGGTGATCCAGTGGGTAGAACCACTGAAGTCAGGAAGACCTGAGTTCAAATTTGGCCTCATAAACTAGCTAAAAAATAAGAGTAAACTCAGTTTGAGGGAAAGGAAGTGACTTACCCAAAGTCACACAGGTGGTAAGCAGCAGAGCCAGGATTCAATCCCAAGTCCCCTGATTTTGAATTCAGCCCTCTTTTTATTGCACAATCTGGCACCGTTTCCACTATGTAGTGGATTTGGGCTTGGATCAGGATCCTGACAAGCTTTCTTACTTGTGTCACTTTGGGCAAGTCTCTTGACCTCGATGGACCTCAGTTTCTTCATCTACAAAATGACAGAAGTTGGATAAATGACTCCTAAGCTCCTTTTAGCTTGAAATCTTTGAGCTTATGACCATTATCATTTTTCTCTAAGTAGTCGCCTCCACAGGAACAGACCAAGTCCTGGAGAACCCTCATCTATCTGTGACTCCTTTCTTTCAAGTCACTATGAGAAACTGCATCAGCATGTGGAGTGGACAGAGAGTTTACTTTGGAGCAAGGAAGGTCTGGATTTAAGTCCCCCCTCTGAAATATGCTGGGTCTCTGACCCAGAGCAAGTCAACTAACATCTCAATGTTTTAGGCAACTCTCCAAGCTTGGCCTATGAGTAGCCTACATGACAACATGGTTGATAAAACAGATAAAACAGAAGCCCCTGTTCTCCATTTGGACATTCACCTGAGGCCAGGAAGCAAGAGTAGCTTGTCTGATAAATAATACCCACTGACAAGGAGAAAGGGAGATTAAAATACCGAAGTAAGCTGCCAGGGTGAATAAACCAGCAAGACGATGGAAGTAAAATAAAGATACTGAAATTCAGGACAAAACAAGAGTGAAGGAAGGTGACAGAGTCTTGAGGAGAATCCAGATGGCAGAGTTCCCAAACTGAGTCCTGGTGGAAGACAATTCATGGAACTAGGAGCCCATGTTGGAAGGTTATGGAAAGGTAAACATATAAATACACTGTTGATGGAGCTAGAAATTCCTCTGACTCGAGTTAGCTTTGTCCAGATATGGCAAACAGTTCACCACCAGACCATTAAAATCAAAGCACTTTGCAATTCTTCCACAGTCACATATAAATGTTAGCTGCCTTGAGTTCTCTTAAGGTCTCTTCCAGTGGTATCATTTTATGATAATTTCTATAACACTTATCTCTTCTCCTTCTTCAGGTTCTAAATCCTACTTAAGGTCTTACCTATACATAATGTAGTAATTGACCACATACCCACTGTTTTCTGGTTATTTCCCTTTGTCTGCCCAACTAGACTCTAAGCTCCTTGAGGGCAGAGACTTGTCTCAGATGCCATATAGAACCTAGAATGAGGCTGGGAGTGCAGCAGGCATTCAGTTACTAGCTACTAAGCTGAATCTTACAGCCAGGTGGAACCACAACAGTTCAGACAGGGGACCTAAGCTACACAGAAATATATGACATAGTTCTAACATTATCCAGAGAATGAAATTCTACGGTTATTCTCCAAAACCTATGCCAATATTTCATTATTCTTGTTGTCAGCCATCAGCTGTGAAAATGTGCTTAGGAATTTTAATTTGCTTTTATTGGGTGGGGGATGGGGGGAGAGAATAATTCTGATGCTTTGCTCTGTGCATGTGTATTAAAACAGTAGCAGCAAATCCCTACCACTCCCTGTTTTCAAGCAAATATCTTTTGAATGTTTCCAGCTCTAAAGAATAACAGATGCTGAGTAATAAACCATGCAGCATCATTAATTCCTACCCAACACCAACACCCTGAAAAACATCAGGACATAAACACAAAATAGAAATGTACAACAACGGAGAGTCTCAGTGAGATTTCCCCTGTGAACACCAATATTTTCCTGAAAAAAATGATTTAAAGTGGATCCTCAAATGAATTTAATTAAGTAAAATTCATGTTCTATGACAGACTCCTAGGGATAACTTGTGTCATATATTCACAGAATTCCTATGGGACAAGCAGCCTACTCAACTCAAGAACACAGAGCAATGTGTACAGCTTCCACTGGCTGGCTTTCCTTCTCGCTAAAAAGAAAAAGAACTCAGGAAATAAAGCTTTCCTCTATTAAAGACCGCCTATAACACAGATAGGGCAGAGAGATTGTTCCACATAACAAACTACTACACTACCAATAAGCCACTGGTGTTCTTTGTTTTTTCCCCCAATTCCTTTGCAAAATAACTTTTTTAGCTAGTAACCATCACATTTACATTTTAAATTTGTTTCTTGTGTGGATACAGGTCTGGGGAGGAGAGGTCCAGACCTATGATTTCATCCACAGTCATGAACTTGTTGACTTTCTTTGTATCCCCAGGGCTTAGCACAGTGCCTTGTTTCCCACACAGTAAACATTTAATAACTGCCTGCTGATTGAGATTCAAGGACACCCAGAGATTAAGTGACCTGTCCATAGCCATCTAGCTTTGTCAGACAGAGGACTTAAATTCAGTTCTTCCAGACTGCACTATTCCATGCTCCTAGATTAAATAGTACATTGGCTTGTCTCTAAATTCAAAGATGATGCTACCAATCCACCATCTGTAGTATATGTGCCCTTGCTCTCACTTGATACCCAACATGCTTCATATCGGAAGTCATAAAATGCAAGACTTGGGGTACAGCCAGCTGAATGTCAGCCCCCAAAGAAATATCAGCTTGAAATCTTTACCTCATTAGCACTGCTCCTAACCAACTGTGCTAGTTGGCCAAACACAGCCAACTCATAGTCACCAAGCACTCTCTTTGTGAAAGGCACTGTACCAGGTGCTGCTGTTGAGAGAAAAAACACTGAATCAGTCTCTGCTCCAAAGAGAGTTATAAACTGATTGAGAAGCTAGGGTACAGACATAAGTGATAAGACTACAGAGGGGAAGGGTTTGTGGTAAGCTTCATCCCCTTGGGTGATGGTGATGGTGGTGGTGGTGATGATGGTGATGATGATGGTGATGATGACAGCTGGGAGTTACAAAGGTTTACAAAGAGCTTTACAAATATTATCTCATTTTAACTTCATGACAACCCTAGAAAGTAGATGCCATTTATTATCCCCATTTTACAGATGAGGAAATGTGAATGTGCATAAGACACACTTATTTTATGGAGAATAGCTATGATCATCAAAGAGTGTTCAATCATTGACCATATTTGGCCTTCACAAAGGGATGCTAAAGTGACTCATGAGACCAGAGATGTGATTTTAAAGGCCATGTAGTCCATGCAACATCTCACTTTATAGATGACAAAACTAGGGCTAAGAGAGAGGTTAAGGCATCTGCCCAAGGTCACACGAGTACTAAGCTGGGGTTTGAACCCCTGTCCTCTGACTCCAAATTCAGCTTAATCCTTCTCTTATACCACAGTGGCATTTCAAGAACACTGGGCTATGAGACTCAGGAGACTCAGGTTCTAATCGCCACTCTACCACTAACTACCTGTAAGATGTTGGGCAAGTCACTTAAATCTCACTGAGGTAGAAACCACCTATAAAATAAAGGAGCTATATTACAGATGAGCTCTTTTCCAGGGATAACCTTCTGTTCCCCTTATCTCCAGATATCATATAATGTCTAAAGATAAAAGTTAATCTACAATACTTCTTAATTTCAAGATATAGCATGAATATCTTTTCTTGAAAGAGTATGGCTAAGAAGTAGGTCCTGATTCCTATTTTGAAGAGAGAGAAGCTGAGTTGTATATGTGTTTAAACCTAGGCCAAATTTTTTTTGAATTTTTTTTTGAAGAATGAATACTAAAATTAAGGCAAAAACTATGAGTGAATCCAGTTTCTAGACCTGCTCCTTAAATTCCCAACAAAAATGAAAACTGTGTCCACTATTATTAAAATCACTTTGCAAATGTTTCCACTTATCATTAGCAGCAAGTTGGATAGGTTGCCCAGTCTGGTCAGCTGTGAGAAGCAGGCAAACAGATTCCTATCTCCCACCAATATGGTTACTTGGACCCCAAACAGAATTTACTGGTTAGATACTACAAGTAGTCACTGGAGAAGTGAAACATCACTGGTCAGTTAGCCAGAAAGATGGAACAAAATAAGGACAGCCAGAATGTAGCCATCATAGCTATATAATATGTTTTGTTAACAGAGAGGAAAGTTTTCCAGTATGTTAGCTCCAAATTCTTGGGCAGGAGTTCTTAACTTTTTTTTTGAGATATGGACCCCTTTGGCAATCTGGTGGTCTATGGAACCCCTCCTTCAGAAAAAGGTTTTTAAATGCATAAAATAAAATAGAAAGGAGCATAGAGGAAAACAAATGTACTGAAATATGGCTATCAAATTACATTTTTTTAAAAGGTCACAGATTCCATGCTCTTCAGGTAGATTTCAGAAAAAAAAACCTATAAAGACTTACATGAACTGATGCTAAGTCAAGTGAGCAGAACCAGGAGAACACCGTACACAGTAACAGCAACATTGTGTGTAACAAACAACTATCATAGCTCTTCTCAGCAATACAATGATCATTTTCTAAGACAATTCCAAAAGACTCATGATGGAAAACGCCACAGCCAAAGAAAAACTATGGAGAATCTGAAAGCAGATGGAAGGATATTCTCTCTCTTTTTTTCTATCTCATGGTTTTTTCCCTTTTGTTCTGATTCTTCTTTCACAACATGACTAATGTGGAAATATGTTTAAGATGACTGTACACGTATAGCCTAAATCAGATTGCATACCATGTTGAAAAGCAGGGTGGGAAGAGAGGGAGGAAAATTTACAACTCAAAATCTTATAAAAATAAATGTAGAAAACTAAAAATAAACATTTTTTTTAAAAAAACAAATCCATGCTCTAGGAAACAATTATGAAAGAATATGGACAAGAAGCACACAGGATGAGAAGCTAGAGGGACTGTGAACTACACTGATGGAGAAATATTCACTTGGAGAGGGTTGCACATTCATTAAAGTGTTAAATTATGCTCCCACCAGGACTACCCTCTAGTAGTCTTGAATATATGGCTACTCTAGAGCCTCACACATCAATCCAGCATGGTACAAGTGAAAAGAAAATAGTACTTAAAGTTGCAGAGCCTGGTTTTGAATTATCTTCCTTCCCTTCAACCACGGCACCCCACAATCCCTCAAGCAGCTTATTTTCTCTCAGGGGAAATAACCTGGGCAGGTCTCATAACATCTCTGGGCCTCAGTTTTCTGCAAAATGGAAGCGGTGGTTTATTCAATGATCTCTAAGGTCCTTTCATCTGTAAACCTATAACCCATTTTCAGAAAGGTTAGATTTCTCCCCAACCCCTTTCCACATGCACACTTTCAGAAAGATGCCTCCCCTAGGGTGACAAAGGCCTAATCTAAGTACCTTTATATGGGCAGCTAGGTGATGCAGTGTATAGAGCACCTGGCTTGGAGTGAGGAAGATACAAGTTCAAATCTGAACTCAGAAACTTAGCAGCTATGTGACCTAGGGCAAGTCACTTAACCCTGTTTGCCTCAGTTTCATCATCTGTAAAATAAGCTGGAGAGGGAAATGGTAAACCACTTCAGAATCTTTGCTAAGAAAACCCTGAAATGGAGTCACATAAGAGTCAGACACAACTGAAAATGACTCAACAACAAAAAAATACCTTCATAACTTCATTACCTGGCCTTGTACAAAGGGTACCATAATTTTCTTAACAGTAGAAAAAAACCAGCCCCTCAAAAGAGCACTTATAAATTTAAAAGGTATATAAATAAATTTAGGTTACATAACTCCTTGCATGATACTAACCACCTCCTTGCTCCCTAGTGATCTGCTTTTTCCCACCCCCAGAATCTAAACCAGTAATCTCCAAAATGGGGGTATTTAGGATACTAACTTGCTCCTTAAGTGTTCTGAAAAGCTCCCATAAAGGAATGGGCCAACCCCTGCATCCAAGCAAATAGGGCTATTATTCTTCTCCTGTAGTCACACAGAAGGCCCAATGGAGCAGAGAGTAGATAAAGTCTTATCGTACCAATGCCCAACACTACCATCTTCAAACATACAACAAAAAGATACTTTCTTCTCCCCGCTTCCTGAAAAAGGAAGCAGCAAGGTGGAATTCTTTGACATCTATAATGCTGCTGCCATCACCACCGCCACATGGCACGTCCCCCTTTACATAAAGACGCTTTACAATCCAGTATTCAGCAGTGTTCACTTACTGCACAAAAGGAGCAGAAATTAATGTCAAGCTGCACTGCTTTCTTCCCAGCAGTCATGTCCCAACCCCAGCCACATTTAATATGGGGATGAAAGGAATAAAAAGCATAATGGATTCAAGTGGATGACAGCTATATATTTACCCCAGGCTTAATGAAAATGGCCTTTTTATTATTAGCCTTCTGAACGTCCTACACTCAACATGATCAAGGAAATGTTTATGGAGTAATGGCGGCTCGGCAGGATGCAGCCTTTTGGACTCAAGGGCCAGGAGCGATAGGCCCTATCCTGAAAATAAAAACCTTTAGAGAGTGCAGGAAGAAATTCCAGAAAGGGGAGGATGGGGGGGCAAAATAATAGCAAAATAAATATATCTCTCAGGTAGCCCTGGGCTAGCAGTCAGGAGACCCAGGTTCTAGGCCGATAATCCACCACTCATCTATTTGGGCTCATGGGTTATGGGAACAGAACTCTAGCACTACAAAGGACCTCTCAGAGGCCTTCCAGCCCAACCTCATCACTTTACAGGTAAGACAACTGATGCCTACTGAAATGAAATGGCTTCCCCCAGATCACGTAAGTGATAAATGTCCCAGTCCCACTTCTGTATCTGGTCAGATGAATAACACAGACCTCGAGGATTCAAACAAACATAATGTTAATAAAAATGTATTGAAATATTACCCAGGTTGGGGCAGCTAGGTGGCGCAGTGAGTAGAGCACCGGTCCTGAAGTCAGGAGGACCTGAGTTCAAATCTAGTCTCAGACTCTTGACATACTAGCTGTGTGACCTTGGGCAAGTCACTTAACCCCAATTGCCCTGCCTTCCCCCTGCAAAAAAAAAAATACAACCATAAATATTCCCGAGGTTAAAGCAATCTCCGAGGGGGTTTAAGGCAGTCTGGGAAAGTAAAGTAAGCAAACACTAGCAAAGGAGAGTCTGGGGGCCTCAGAAGCTCCCAGTCAAAGTCCTGAAAACCACATTTATATTCCTCTTCCTCAAAGCATCCATGGCAGGATCCCAGACTGCCTCATGGAAGCCTCAGGTCTGTACCACGACTTCCACACTCACAATAGCCCAAGCTGAGGTTAATGCTGGCCTTTCCAGTTCCATCAGCATCCTGACCCACAACAGTAAGCATCAGAGACAAGATATAAAGCCAGGTTTTCTGACTTCAGAACCAGAATACTCTTTCCCCCAGTATCACATTAATCAATTAACTGCCCTCATCCTCACTTTCTTTATAACATTATATAGAGCAAAATACATTTTATGATGAAAGTAGCACATGGTGAAGTGTACAGATTGCCGGGCTCTTTGTTACTGTGTTGTTTTTTTTGAGTCATATCATACTCTGCATGACCCCATTTGGAGTTTTCTTGGCAAAGATATTGGAGAGGTTTGCCATTTCCCTCTCCAGCTTATTTTATAGATGAGGAAACTGAGTCAGACAAGGTAAAGTGACTTGTCCAGGGTCCCACAGCTAATAAGTGTCTGAGGCTGGATTTGAACTGAGGAAGATGAGTCTTCCTGAATCTCGCCCTGAGCTCTATCCACTGTACCCCCCAGGTGACTCAGAGACTGAATAACCTGGCTTGAATCCTTCCTCTGATACTTACTGGCTCCATGACCCCAGACAAGTCATTGAAACCTCTCAGGGTCCTCCAGCAATTCTCTAAGAGTAAGTTATAGAACAGTTGCTAATGTGTACTGATAGACTGAGGTGGACGTTCCTTATCAGGGAAACCTTTAAGCTGATAAAATCAGAGGTCCAGATAAAAATTTTATTATTATTAATACTAGATAAGTAATGTTTATACCTTACAGCGATGTGCTGTACAGTTTCTACCACTTCCTTGCCATATAACTAAAGTATAACAATCTCCTATCTCCTTTTCTAACTCATCTGAGCTATCAGTATTATTTTTGTTACACATTTGTTATTAGATATTTTTGGAGTTTGTAGGGAAGACTAAGTGAAGACTTTGAGTAGTCTCAGTTTCTTCAACTTTTCCCTCTTTAGATTTTGAATACACATATATATATAATATAGATATATGTGTATGCATCCATATACATATTTTATACATATATATCACACACATATTTTGTATATGTGTATATATGTATGTTTGTACAAGCATGCACATATGTGTGTATATACATACACATACAGCACCTACTGATTATGTCCCAAGACATGATGTGCTGGTGCTAGAATCACACATCAGAAGACTATCAAGGAATAAGCCTAAGGACAGGCATCGGAAAGATTACATCAGTATCTGGGGGGGTACATGGAGTATAAAAACCATATCACCTTGTTAAAGGCAACCAAAAAAGGAACATGAAGAACAGAATCCAGAAAACAAATGTCTATCAGAAGTTCTAGATTCCCTTATCCAACAATCCAAAAGGAAACCAAGAAAGGCAAAAGACAGACCCTTCCCTCAAAGAGCTCGCAGTTTAATGGGGAAAACAACAAGCAAACATCAATACAAATATCAAATAAGGCAATATTTTTAAAATGCTTAGCACAATTCCTGGCACATAGTAGGTGCTTAATAAAATGCTTGATTCCCTCTTCCCTAAAATACTGTCCATGAGTTTACAGAAAAATTGCAACAATACAAATATTGACCCTAAGAAAATACTGGAGAATTCAACCGATGAACCATATAGGAATTGGATCACAGTCACTGAGAGAATTATTGTCTAACACTGTCCGGGTCTATCACTGACCCATAAAAATTTTAGAACAACATTTTTAACAGATACCACCATACCAAATACTCAGTATCTGAGCTGCATGTTAACAAAAGCTTTCAAAATACAGAAATCTAGCAAACAGACTCAAACAAGCACTTATTAGTCACAATGTTTGAGGCACATCAAAATCATGTGTGAATACGATGAGATGCATGCCATCCTTGTCTTCTTACCTGCTACTCCTGTAATTGTACTAAGGATGCTTTTGGGAAGCCTACAGAAGATGAACTAACCTCTTTATCCTTTTATTCAACTACAAAAGCAGTTATTTTATATATTTCTGCAAACGCTAGTAAAACACTAACTATAGAGGAATACTAGTAAAATTAGCTACTTGGCATTGGGTGACCTCAGGCAAGTCACTTAATCTTTGTCTGCCTCAGTTTCCTCAAATGTAAAATGGGAGTAATAGCATCTACATCATAGAGTTGTTGCATCTGTCAGTCAGTCAATAGTCAATAAGCATTTATCAAGTGCCTACTGTGTGCTAGACACTATACTAAGCACTAAGGAAACAAAGAAAGGCAAAAGATAGACCCTTCCTTAGAAGAGCTCACAGTCTAACGGGGAAAACAACAAGCAAACAAATACATACAAATATCAAATGAGGTAATATTTTTAAAGTGCTTAGCTTAGCGCAATTCCTGGCACATAGTAGGTGCTTAATAAAACGCTTGATTCCCTTCTTCCTTACTTTCTTATCCTAGGACTGTATCTACTTAGACCCCACTAAAAAAAGATGAGAATAATATAATAATAGGTATTATTATTCCTTCAAAAGCCAAAAGATGACCAATCCTCTACAATAAAGATAAATCCCCAAATATCACTAGTGGAACTATAACACTATTACAGACAGAACTGGCACCCACAGGCACCCACACCTAATGATGACCCATAACAATTTTAAAGTAACCTTTTAAATAGATGTCATCCACCTAGATGAGACGGAATAAGAGATATAATCAAGAAGATATTAAAATCTAAAGAAGGAAAAGTTGAAGAAACTGAGGCTACTCAAGTCTTCTCCACAAACTCCAAAAATATTATCTAATAACAAACGCACGACAAAAATAATATTGATTGCTAAGATGACTTAGAAAAGGAAATTGGAGATTGTCAAACTTTAGCTATAATTTTGAAAATCCTGATGGCTTCATTACAGCTAGAAGACCAATTATACCAAACCAGCGTAATACAAGAAAGCTGGTATTTGCTATAATCAGGCAGCTGGGTGGCACAGTGGCTAGAATACCAGGCCTGTAGTCAAGAAGACCTGAGTTCAAATCCAGCCTTAAATACTTACCAGCTATGTGACACTGGACTAGTCATTTTACCCTGTTTGCCTCAGTTTCCTCATCTGTAAAATGAGCTGGAGAAGGAAATGGCAAACAATTCCAGCATCTTTGCCAAGAAATGGGGTCAGAAAGGGTAAGACATGACTGAAAAATGACTCAACAACAACATTCTCTCCGACAATATTGTCAGAAATTATAAAAACATTCCTGGATGTACATACAACATATGTGGTGCCAATGCCTCTCTAAGAACCTTAAGCAAAAAGGAAGGCTATCAAGGAATAAGCCTAAGGACAGGCATCATAAGTATCATAGTAGAATTGACTTGACCAAGCTAATGAAGATCTGCAGAAAGGTATGGAAAGATTACATTAATATCTGGGGGGAGGGGGGGTAAAAACCATTATCACCTTGTTAAAGGCAACCAAAAAAGGAACATAAAGAACAGAATCCAGAAAACAAATGTCTATCAGAAATTCTAGATTCCCTTATCCAGCAATTCAAAAATTCAAAGGAGGGAGAAACAAGGAGTCAAAGCGGTAAAAAGAACAAAATAAACAATTCAAGTTTTTTTTTAAACTGTAGAGGCTTGAAAAACAGAGACATCAGAGGAAAGAGAAAGAATCCCAAATGTACAAAGATAATTTTTGGTTATCTACATGATTACAAAGCATACTACACAATGAAAACTCAAGTTGGATCAACTTGTACACCATTATTATAAAGAATGACAGATCAACTTTGTATACCATGATTATAATCACTGACAGAACAGTTGTGTAGAGGGAGTTAACCACAAATCTAGCTTCTCTGCTAAACAGAAAAGCGGTAGGGCAGAAAAAAGTGCCATAGTATGCTAGTAAATGTTTAACAACCAGCTCTCTCAAGAGTGGGGAAGGGTGGGGAGAGGGAGAGATGTGCCCATAGAATTCTTTTAAATTTAATCTGCACTATTAACATATTCTCTATCACCTTTTTAAATCTAAACAATCAACAAAATAATAAATTAAGCCTTGATCCATAGCATTTGCTGATTTCCAAGATTTAAATGCTCACATTCAAAATTCAACAATTAGGTCTTGTAAGCTGGCAGGAGCTGCCTCCAGCACACCCCAGACTCAAACACTTCACAATGGTACATGAATTATCGGAAAAGCACCTAACTGGATGTCAGAAAAACCTGGAAAGACTTACATGAACTGATGCTGAGTGAAATGAGCAGAACCAGGAGAACATTGTGCACAGTAACAGTAACAATGTGTGATAATCGACTATGATTCCCTTAGCTCTTCTCAGAAATACAATGATCTGAGGCAATACCAAAAGGCTTATGATAGAAAATGCTATCGAACTCCAGAGAAAAAAACTGATGGAATCTGAATGCAGATTGATGCATACTACTTTCAGTTTATTTTTTTCACAGCTTTTTTTCATTTTGTATCATTTCTTCTTTCATAACATGATTAATATGGAAATGTTTTACATGATTGTACATATATAACCTATATCAAAGTACTTGCCATCATGGGGGAGGGGCGTGGAAGGACAGGGAGGGATGGAGAAAATCTGGAATTCAAAATTTTACAAAAAAAGAATGTTAAAATTGTCTTTACTTATAATTGGGGGGAAAATACTATTTTCAAAAAAGTAAAACACCTAACATGCTACCTCTCAAACGCAAGTATAATCCCACCTTTCTCAATGGAAAGCATTAAACATCTACTACAAAATATAAGAGCGGTGACCTTTCCAAATATAAGCCAATTATATGTTTATGAAAGTTCTTTAGACAAAGCATTCACGGCTGGTATCACTAAAAAATGATGGATGCATATGTGTGTGCATGTATACACACATAAAAATATGCATACACATGTGAAATTTGGTCTGTGGAGCAAAACTAAGAGAGTAAAACTAAAACATAAATCATTTAATGTACATAGATTACATCAAGCAATCTGGTTCTATTTTTAAAACTCTGATATCTCCAGCTTATGGACTCTTTCCCTAATGATTTCAAAACATCATTTGGACTTGATAAATGTACAATTCTTAATGTAGGCTGAGGAAAGTGAAAAACTGAAGGATCCAAGTTTCAACGTGGAGAACAAATTGGACGGATAAAGGTGATATTTAAAAATATCTTTGCTCCAAGCAAGACACATCCAACATAAAGCTATGAAGGAAAAGATTATGAAGAATGTCAAGAGACTTACTGTCATCTTAAAATCTAACGCTTTTAAAGCAACAACTAGATAATACCATTCAGAGCACACTTTTGAAACTAGAAAATAAAATATAACACGTTTGCAAAGAATTCTAAAAAATACAATAAGCCATGCTGTATTTTTAAAGTTTTATTATTTTTTGTTGCTTTTTAAGTTCTGAACTGTCTCCTTCCCCACACCAGAGAAGGCCACCATTTGAAAAAATACAGGTATGTATGTAATATGTGTGTATATATTATATATGTGTGTGTATAAATATATACACATATATTCATACATAAAATCACCATCCTAAGCATACTTCTGTTTATCAATTCTTTTGAAGAAACCTTAAGGTAGATCTAGAAAGATATGTAGAAACATCTATCCAACCATGTGTCAACAAGGACACGCTGAACGACAAATAATTGATTAATGCCATTATGTTCATGGTAACAAAAGGGTTTATGTTGAGAATTTTGGATCAGGTCATTGCCACCAGAAATTGCAAAATGATTAGCCTTAAGGATGTATTGATTGATACAGACTATGCAAGGAAATAGCAGAAACTATGCGTTATTTTATTGCATGAAACAAAAATTTAGTAGCCACAAAATACTCAGCAAAATACGTCCTAATGTCTAGAATTATACATTAGAAACTTTCCATCTTTCATTAATAGCTAACAAATCTCTATAGTATAACTATAGGCCTCAAAATATACTGGAGGACTCAACCAATAAACTATTGTCAAACTGGACCATTATCACTGACACAACTATCACCCATAAGCGACCTGATTAGGTCACTTTTGGGAAACTGTATTCAGTTCTGGACATCAGATTTTAGAAAGGACGTTGATGGATGCAAAACATCCAGAAGAAGGTACCACGACAGTGAAAGGTCTTAATATAATGCAACGGGAGGATTATTTGAAAAAATTGGGATGTTTAGCCCAGAAAAAAAAAGATTAGAAGGGAATATAATAGTCTTCACAGTGCTATCGCAGAGAAGAGGTAGTGCACTGGCTCCTTTTGACCCCAAGAGGAAGAAGTGGGAGCAAAAGGTGGGAGGTACAGAGAGGAAGACTTAAAACTGAGATGGCTATCCAAAAAGAAGACTGAAATATTTAGGAGGAAGTGGTTTCCCTGAATCCCTCAGTCAACGCTGGAATGAACTCTTGTCAAACATATTGTAGGGTGTTTTATGTTTTGTTGTTGTGGCTATGTGTCTGTTTTTTAGGTATATGTTGGGCCACGTGTCCTCTGAGCTCCTCTCTCACCTAGTGGCGCTATGACCCAGGAGGGACCCTCAGCACTCTGCAATGCAGAACCTGTGTGGAAGCTCCCAGGACCCATCTCCTAGGCATCAGTTTAAAGGTGAAGCTCAGACACTTTTTTAAGTCTGTTTTTCCATTTTCTTAGTCATGTTGCTACTCAGTCATTTCTCAGCTGTGTCCAATTCTTCATGACCCCATTGGGATTTTTGTTTTTCGGTTGGGTTTGTTTTTTTTTTTTTTGGCAAAGATACTGGAGTGGTTTGCCATTTCCTTCTTCAGCAGCCCATTTTATAGGCGAGGAAATTGAAGCAAACAGGGTGAAGTGACTTGCCCAGGGCCACACAGCTAGTAAGTGTCTGAGGCAAGATTTTAACCCATGAAGATAAATCTTCTTGGCTCCAGGCCCAGCAACTCTCTCCACCATGCCACCTTGCTGCCCTCTCTCCTAGTTTTATCTTTTTTTTTTAACTCACAGTAGATTAACAGAGATGACTTCCTCTTTCACAATTCTTCAGTACAGCCCATCTTTTCCTTTCTTTTAAAAATGCTGTCTGTATATCTGGAGATTCTGGCAAATATCATTTCATGAGATAAAGAGATTCATGCATAGATGCTCGTGCAGTTGTTGTATTTCTAGTTATAGACTCTTCAAAATGGAAGGCACCTTAGAGCTCACCTAGTTCTCTGCTCCCTCCCACCCACCCCAACGCATCTTGTATTCTAGAGAAGAAAAAACTGAGGCCCCCAAAAGTGATTTGCCTCAGGTCACACTAAGTACACCAGTGTTGGAGTCAGAACTAGGGTCGATATCACTGAGTCCAGCATCTTACCCGCTGCCTCTTTCTTCTCCATTGAGAACAGTTAAAAACAAACACAAAATACTCAAAAAAAAATTTGTATTAAACTAAGATTACCTAGGATAGGGAAATCTAGTACACTCTATCCCTGCGTCAATCAGAACAAAATAGCTACATAACTATTAGTATTATCTTTTCCTAAGGCCCTCATGGAAAAACTTTAAAAAGAGAAAATAAGATTAACCAGGTATAAAGTATTACCACAAAATCTTTACTAGCTATGGCTTCCCCTCGATCAATACAAATATTTTAAATAAGCATTAAAGCTACTAAGTGGCTAATTAACTAGACTTTATTCCTCTCCTAATCTTTATCCCAAGTGATGAGATTCTGTCTTTTGACACTTCCCACTGTGGCTGACAATTCAATTTTGTGTTAGGGAACCCAGCTCTTTAAATCAGCTAGCATGCCATGGGCCCTAAAAAACCTATTATACAATAAACACCATTTAGCATTTCACAAATGGGATATGTTGTTTACAAATTTACTAACATCTCTTAGAAAATAGCTAATTAACTCAATAAAAATTTTTATGAAATTGGGGGAAGGGAAGAATTACTCACTGAGGTCATCTTTTAACATTTTTATTTCCTTTTTGAGATAAGAATATATGAAACTGGCTGATTTTTTAAAATTCACATTAAGCATCTTCGAAGGAATATCTTGGGGGAAAGAAATTAGACGCAACTTAGATTCTAAGCTGGGGTTTTCGAGCCAAGATTGTTCCCCTGTTTCCGTCCAGTTACTTCCCTGTTTCAACATAAGTTTACCTTATTGTGATTCAAACTGTACTTATACAGACTATGACCATATTACAGAGCTATAAAATCCCCTACCCAGGGACAGCTCTCCCTTCCCCAGGGGAACAGGCAACTTTCCAGGTTAGGATGACAGATCTGTTTCTGAAACAAACTGTTCCCTGACTCACTAAAGGTGGAGAAGAGAGAAAAAGTTTAGGAGGCAGGAGGAGAGAGGGGGAAGTCTTAACAGCAGCCCAGGCATCATGTCCATGATACCATGGCACCAGATAGAGCTTCCAGGGATTGGCAGTAGCCTGTGTGATGTCACTATGGGACCCAACAAAGAGACAATAAAACAGGGGGTTCAGCATCTGATTGACAATGCTCGAACCAAGGCACAGACACCCCCCTCTTCCGAAGTGTTGGTATCTCTTAAGGGTAAGGCTACCCTATCCTCATGGATCAGTAAAAAAGATACATTATGACTATTACCTCATTACCAAATCCATGTCAAATTATACTAATATCCCTGCCCTGTTCAAAATTTCCAATGGTCCCTACTATTAACAGCATAAAAAATATTTTAACTCCTTACCTGACATTCAACAGTAATAACAACAGGATTTTACCTTTAGGTAACATTTATGATTTACAAAGAGCTTTTCATACATTGTCTAATTAAAATATTCCTCATCAAAAAAGCACCCTGTTGCCCAGTCTTCTTGTTTCTGCCTTCATAGCATCCCTTTCTCTCCAGTCACACAGCTAACCTGGCACAGACCTCACTGTCCCATTTCTAGACTATTGTAATAGCCTTCCGCTTGGTCTCCCCACGTCCGGTCCTTCTCTGTTCCAATCCATTCTGCACTCAACCTCCAAATTAATTTTCCTAAAGCACAAGTCTGATGATATTCCTTTCCTCTTGTCAAATATTACCCCTCTTTTAGAGTTCCATCCTAAGTTCCTCTTCTTCCCTGAAGCCTTCCTTGACTACTTCAGTCAACAGCAGCACTTTTTCCTCTGCAATCCTAGGGCTTATTATTCTAAATGGGCTAATGGGCGTACTCCTGCTCAATGTGTTTGCTCAGACAGGCCTGGGAAAAGGTTGATTCTCCCTATTAGCAAGACGGGTGACATGGAAATTGATGTCTCTTTGAGCAAGATTTAAGTGACCTAAGTCATATACCCCAAGACCTTAATTTTAATATAGCCTACGCCTGTCTGTGTTAACCAATTCAAGTTGATTGCAACCCCTCAGGAACATCTCTTCTTGGAAGGGAATATAAACTGTGACCCCACTGCCATTAGGTGTTTTTGGCCTAAGGCAGGCAGCCAAATGACCATTCTTTTATTAATAATCTGCTGGTCTTATTAGTAAAATGATTAAATTACCAGAAACTATGTCACTCAAACTTTTTAATCATCATACAATATACCAAGAGAAAAACCTCTACCATCACAGAGACAAAGCCTTCTCTGCTGTAAACCTGAGGGCCACAAAAGTCAAGAGAGTACTTTGGCAGCTTGGTTTCAAGACCAGATATCCTTGACAGATAGCTATTTCACAAGTCTTTTCAAAAAAGGTTAAATGCTTTCCTAGCCAGCTAAGGATGGTGACCCTGTCTACTGAACAGAGCACCTGGGGCACACAGGTTTAGAATCCTATGTCAATGAATCTATCAATGAGAAACATCAATTGCCTCGTAGATCTTGGTGTACAAAGGTGTTGGTTTTTTAAAGATTAAAAAATGAAGTTAGAATACATATTTTTTTGCTTCCATATTTGCTACTCCCACTTTTGGTACCTACCAAATTATTTCCATTCTGATCAATCAAAATTCATTGCCCAGCTTGCCTCCTTCAGGAAGTGTGCCTTGACTAAGGAGAGTAAACAATGAAGCCCAATCAGCAATATTTATCTTACCATAAAAGCCTGCAGTGTAAAGAGGCTAAAATCTGACTTAAAAATATTCCTAAATACTTTATACATACATGCTATACAAATACAGTATTATTTATATGCCTGAACTCATGAGGCACATTTTTTGGTCACCATCTTCACTACTACTGAACAATGATCTCCAGTTCTTACTGACAGACACCCTCATTCCCCATGGTGTCTGCTCCAAACCTTTTTTTAATCCCCTTGGCAATTTCATTCACTCCTACTGCTTCAACTACCACCTCAATGCAAGTGACCCCTACATGTATACAAAGTGTCCCAAAACTCTTATTGTAGTTTTAAACTTTAACAATTTTAAACTAAGGCTTTGGCAGGATACACTGTATGTACAAGCCTGACTTCTTTCCTAGGTGCCTCTCCACTTGGATTACTGCTGTCATCTCAAACTCATATCAAAAATCAACCACATTGCCTTTCCCACTGACACTTTTCTCCATTCTGACATCATTGTTTTTTGTATTTGTGTTGCCACCATTCACCCTATCTCCCGCGTTCACTACTTTGGTTCTGTGTCTGTCTGTCTGTCTCTCTCTCTCTCTCTCTCTCTCTCTCTCTCTCTCTCTCTCTCTCTCTCTCTCTCTCTCTCTCTCTCTCTCTCTCATATCTCATATTCAATCGAGGTCTTATTGATTCCACCACCACATCTTTATATCCATTCTCTCTTCTCTATTCCCTTTACTGCCACCTTAGTACAGATTCCCCATTATTACCAGCTTGGACTAAAACAAAAGTCTTCCAACACGTCCGTCTCTACTCTCCACCTTTCCTCCTCAATCCACCCTTTATATTACTGCCAGCATAATCTTGTCATCTCCTCCACTCAGGAAATTTCAATGTCTCCCTACTACATATCATGTAAGCATGGTGTGTCCGCATCAAAGAAAGAGCTAAGCTCTGTGAACAAAGCAGAATTGCAGTAGCTCAAAAGAAACATAAGATACACAAATTTAGAGATGTCTCCACTCCAAATATTCACGTGGACTATTTGTGCCTGACCTGTGATAGAGCCTTCCAAGCTCATGTTAGTCTGATCAGCCATTGTACCTTCACCCTGTCATAGTGATGTCATTTTGGTCTTCTTCCAACATGAAGGACAATCACTAACCAACCAATGGGCACTGATAAGAGCAGTAATAACTAGCATTTATGTGGGCACTCATTCTCTAGTTCTTCATTACTATAAAAATGAAGCGCTATAAACATTTTTGTAAATATGGAATGTTTACCTCTATCTTTGATCTTCTTGGAATATAAGCTTATTAATGGCACTACTGGGTGAAAGGGCATATACGGTTAAATAACTTTTTTTAGCATAATGCCAAATTATTTTCCAAAAGAGATGAGCCAATTCATAATTTCATCAAGAGTGCTTTCGTGTATCTGTTTTCCTCTTTATTCATCTGATTGATATGAATCTGATTGATAAAACTTCAGAATTATTTTAATATGCATTTCTCTTATTAGTGATTTAGAGCATTGCTTCATATGGTTATTGATATCTTGTGTTCATCCTTCATTCTCAAACAGGAGCAATGACATCAGGAAGGTGATGTCTTGACTTGTAAGCAAATTGGATTTAAGTGAGGCAGGGCTGTGCAAAGTCATCAGCCTCACTCTCTCCTCTAGAGTCATTTGAATCCAGTGGCAAGACATAGGTCAGGATAACTGGCCCCAGATGCAGTGGGAGACCTTGGCCTTTTTAAGTTAAGCTCTTTCCCAGTTCTCAGTTTGTCTGAGGCAGGACGCATTCAGTGAATAAAGGCTAGGTAAGAACTGAGGTAAAAGATGGCCTCATATGCCTTCACAAAAGAATCTGTTTGGGAGGGGAAGACTCTCAGAGTATCTGGCTAGAACAGAAACAACTGCTATTTACACTCAGTTTCAGCTCTGCCACCTTTGTGACTTTAGGCAATTCACTTGATCTCTCAAGGCCTTAATTTTCTAACCTTAAAATAAGGAAGTTGGACTGCATGATCTCCAAGAACCCTTCCATGTTCCATATGAGGCCATGATCCTGTGATGGAGCACTTTATGGTTTACAAAGTACCCCTTTTCCTCACAACTCTGTGAAGCTGACAATATAGTGAGGCACCAGCACCTTAAATTTTTATTCCCAAAGTTATTTTGAGCTTTTTAGCAAAATTGCGGTCTCAAAAAAAAAAAAGCCACTAAGAGACTCCTAACATATATCACTAAAACATTTGCATCAGACTATAGCTTCTTCAGTTGAAAAGACACTCTTTCCCAAAGGGAAAACCTGCATACTTTTCTCCAAATAGCACAGCTAAGTCATAGGTTCTCAAATGAAATACACGAGGTAATAGCATTTCCATTATAGAAGATACTGCTATGAAGCTCCCATCTCTGATTTTATATTTTTTTATTATATTAAAAGGCTTGGGGGAAAGTGATGTTGTTTCTTTAACTCCAACTTCACATTTTCAAGAGAAATTGGAAGAAAAAAAAAACTCCCAGGGTGGATGGAGAGATACAAATCAGCCTCTAAAAGCAAGAATTCACTCTGTGCTATTTTCTTCCTTACAATTCATTTCTCAGCTCACCCGGCCAGGTGCCACCAAGTGCAAACTCAGCAATGAGTCCCATAACCAAAAAGGGCTCTGGTACCAAGATCATGTCCATTCCCAGCATATAAAATCTTGTTATTGTTGTTTGGTCTTCATGTCTGACATTTTGTGACTCCATTTGGGATTTTCTTGGCAAAGATACTGGAGTGGTTTGCCACTCCTCCTCCAGTTCATTTTACAGATGAGGAAACTGAGGCAAATAAGGTTAAGTAACTTGCCCAGGGTCACACTAGACCCCAGGTCCTGCTGACTTCAGGGCCAGCACTCTCTCTACTGTGCCACCTAGCTGCCCCAGCAGGGGCTAGCAACTGATGGATTGTACAACAAAGGAGGAAACTGAGTTGGTTGCCTCATTATCTGAAAAGAGTCAACCCCAGCTAACAACAGATCTCTCTCACACACACACACACACACACACACACACACACACACACGCACACACGCACGCACACGTAGATGCTACCAGCTTCCTGGATACTAGGAAGCAAAGTACCAGTATATAGGCACAGTACTTTTTGAAGGTTGCCAACCCTGAGAATATTCAAATAGCTTGTGAGCAATGTTACGTAGGTGGAGGTAACTCTCCGTCTTTTAGGGTGAAACATCTCGTGTCACTACTTGATTTTGTGATATAACCCTTCCCTCCCTCTTAGAAGTGCTGCATGACAAAAGCTTTTCTAAAATTTATTTTTGATCATTTGGAACAAAACTATTTCATGTTATTCCCTTGAGAAAAAATAGAGACAGTCAAAAGACTCAAGAAAGGGTGCTCTAAAGTTGTGTAATCCACCAGGTCAGAGCACCTTGATCTTTTATGTGTCATGGACCATTTTGGCTGTCTGGTGAAGACTGTGAACCTTTTCTCAAAGTAATGTTTTTAAACGCATAAAATAAAAAATACAGCATCACAAAGGAAGACAACTATGTTTAAATAGTTACTGATTTTTTGTTGAAGTTCACAGACCCCAGCTTAAGAACCCCTGCACCAGGGGAGTCAAAGAACAGTAAGATCACAGAAGAAACATAACCTGTGTGATCAAGCATCACTGCTTCTGGACAGCTGCCCGCAAGCATCATAAGATGGAAGGTTCTAAAGCAGAGATGTTGGCTTTCTTATTGGACTTCTCAGCAATCAAGTGAGACTTGTGCCCATCATTCTAGAGTCCTACTCACTCACTGTAAGTTTGATTTTGTGCCTTTCTTCATCTCCTTCATTAAATGTTTTTTGTGGTATCATTCTTTTTCAAATCAATTCTAGGGTTTCTAAGACTAGTCATCCCAAGATGACTAGAAATAATCAAGGCTTGGGGAAATACACGAGGTAATGGCATTTCCATTATAGAAGATACTGCTATGAAGTACAGTACAGTAATGGTATAGATGCAAGCTTAACCATAACACTACAGTAGAAAGTTGAGGAAGGCAAAGCTTTTCTTTAGGCACAAGTCCAAAGGTGCCATCATCTCAGGGCAGAACAAGCCTAAATCCCTTCTCTGAAATATGCAGGCAATTAAACAAGAACACCACCATCTGGGGGGATGGAGGAAAAATGGGGAGCAAAAATATTGGCAAGTGTTCACAGCTCTCAATCACCAAGACAATTCTCTGGCAAATTGTACCTCTGACAGTTGTCACACATTAATCATCTCCAGGATTTTCTAAAATGTTCCTCAAAACAAAAATCAGTGGCCAACTCCTACTTTTATAGCAATTTATACATTTATGCACCCTTTTATGCCTTTTTTTTTAAAAAGCATTTTCATTATTCTGTAACATTCCAACAACAGCCTTGGGTATAGGTAGCATAAATACTATAACGTCCATGTCACAAACAATGGAATTGAGACAAAGGAGTCAAGTGACAAGATTAGACCCTAGATTTCCAGTCCATAGAGCTTTCCATTGTACCATGTGATCCATATAATTTAACAGGGAGTGAGGAAAGGGTAAGACTAAGAAAACAGGAAGAAGGAGAAAAATCAGAGGGCAAAGAAACTAAGGTATGATATTTATCTGTGGGTCTGCCAAAACAGACATTCCACAGAAAATGCCATCATTAAGGCCTCATCCCCCACCCCCCAAAAACCAGGAAAACAAAAAAGAAAGATTGATCAATGGGAGATAAGGGAGATTAGAATATTGTCAAAGAGTATGATTTCAGAGTTTGACATCTTAGAGGCAGTAGAATTCCAGTGAAAACTAGACTTGGAGCCATCTGAATCCAGTAGCAGGATATAGATCAGGAAGACTGGAAATGGCCCAGAATACAGTGGGAGACCTTGACCTCTTTAAGGTAAGGTCTTTTCCAGGTCTCAGTTTGACTGAGGCAACACTCATTCAGTGATTAAGGATAGGTAAGAAATGAGGCAAAGAGTGGCCTCCTTCTACCTAGCCAAAAAAAAAATAATAATAAAAGACTCAATCTAGGAGGGGAAGAACCTCAGGGCTTCTAGCCAAAACAGAAACAATTGCTATTTACACTCACTCTGAGCCATGGGAGCCCAAACAATGACCAAGTGAGGCTTGGGTTGGAATCTATAGTTTACCAGTCAATGAGAGCCAGAGTGATTTAAGCTTAATCACTGAATGGGCGTTGCCTCAGCCAAAGTGAGACCTAGGAAAGACCTTAACTTAAAAAGGCCATTGTCTCCCACTGTGTCCAGGGCCACCTCCAGTACTCATGATCTATATCTTGCCACTAGGCCCAGATGGCTCTGGAGGAGAGAGCTAGGCTGGTGACTTTGCAGAGCCCTCCTTCACTTAAATCCAATTCACTTACAAGCCATGGCATCACCTTCCTGATTGCATGGTCCTCTTTGAGAAGGAAGGACAAACTACATGTGAGTAGTAGGAGCTGCCCCAGTGGGGACCCAACTGGCCAGTTCCAGTTGGGCAATACAGCTACCTTGCTTGCTTCCTTCCTTCCTTCTTTCCCTCCCTCCTTCTCTTCCTCCCTCTTCTCCCTTTGTCCACATAGGGCATCATACCCTTACCCATGGGTGCTCTGCCAAAAGGAATGTAAATTTTGATCACTCTCCTTGGACCGCACTCCATCATGCCCTCTTGCCAAGTACCTTCCTTCCTCCCCTCCCTGCCCCCCACTTCTCATCTTCCTTTGGTATATTATCTTCTTCCATTAGACTGTATACTCTTTGAGGGCAGGGACTGTCTTTCTTGTTCATATTAATGACTTTGCACAGCTCAGCCTCTCTTAAATCCATTCACATGCAAGTCAAGATATCAGCCTTCTGGTGTCATTCATTCTCTTTGAGAATGAAGGACAAAACACGACTAATGTGAAAATATGCTTAATAAGATTGTATATGTGGAGACTACATCGGATAGCTCACCGTCTTGGGGAGGGAGGTGGAGAAAATTAAAAACTTATGGAAGTGAATGTTGAAAACTAAAAATAAACATTTTATTATTAAATTATTAATGATATTAATTAATATTAAATTATAAATTAAAAATATTTGTAAAAGAGAGAATGAAGGACAAACAACAAACAAAACAAACGATGTACATTTCCAGTGTTAGCACAGTATCTGGCACACAATAGATATTTAATAAATGTTTATTGGCTGGCTGGCTGACTGACTGAAGGACTTATAAGTTGGACGAATTACTTAACCTGAGTCTCCATTTCCTCATCTGTAAAATGAAGGGATTGGACTGAGGTCTGTTACAGCTCTAAGTCTATGATCTTGATTCCCTGTCCCTTCCACAGAGCCCTATTACCAGTCCCTCATCTTAGCTAAACTAGAACTCTCCACTCTAGTTCTTATGCTGACCGGCCTGGACTAGGACAGAGGAAATAGAAAATGGACTTATTTCTTTTAGGAAACAGGACCCTTAGTCAGGGAGTAACACACACTGCCAGATTTTGAAAAGGCAGCAGGTAAAGCTGTAGACTCGGATGGGAGTTATTCAGTCACGAAAGGTACCAGATTCTACTACAATTGTCTAGAAAAGCTGACTGTATTGACAAACTGGTACTGAGCCACCTCCCATAAAACACACCCAGGGAAAAATGATTCTCCTAGTGAAAGGCAGCTTGCCGAATCCCAGCAATGAATCACCCGCTAACTGCTGTCTCCAAACCTAACCCTATACATTCAGAAAGGGCAGTGGCTTGATCTTAAGGTGAAATTGAGGAATGATGAACAACACCTAGTGAGCTTGGCCATTCCAAAATAGCCCAGAGAGAAAAGGGGGCAGTGAAGACGGTGCAAAAAAAGGGGGGATTTAAAGAGCAATCTGGGAATGAATGGCTCAGGACCTATTCCTGAAACCCTCTGGGGTGAAGTGACAGCAGCAGGCATATTGGCCACCACTCCTGGTAGGTTAATTACTGTGTATTCATGCTTCACTAACATTGCAGTTATGCAATCCCCCTTTGGTTCCTTTTCAAAGCCACACTCCTTTCAGGATCAAGAATGAAAAAGAGCTGATTCTGGTCAATACCAGGTGGCACCAGGCAGGAGTTATAATGAGAAAGGATCCTGATACGATCCTACCTTCTAGTGCTTATATTTTTTGTGTCAATTAGCCATGAGATCATATGTTTGTGCTGGAAGTGACCTCAGAATTAATCAAATCCAGTCCTTTCATTTTACAGATGAGGACACTGAGGCCCAGAGAGGTTAAGTGATTTAACTAAGTAAAAATAAAGTAATTTGAGGGAGAGGGTACACTAAAAAGTGGAAGAGATCAGCAGAACCTCCTTGAAGGGGGATAGGAGGCATCCTGAACTGAGCTTTGAGGGAAGCTTAGGATTCTGAGATGTGGAGGTGAAGAGGGAGTGCATTCCAGCAGGGGAGAGGAAAGGCCTGTGTGAAGACAAGGAGGCAGAGGAAGAGATGCTGAGGTCAGGAAACCCTTCCAAGGAATGGTTTGTCTGAACATGGAGTGTCTAAAGAAGACAGGGAGAGGTGCTGATATGTACATGAATGTGATAGAAAATTACTGCATCCAAAAACAAATCACAACTCTGAAGAAGTCAGAGAAGCTTTGGAAGACAGATATGAACTGAGGCAAAGCAAACAGATCCCGAAAAACAATATATGAAATGATTAGAACAATGTAAAAGGAAAACAAACAAAAACCCAGTAAACTGAATGCTGTATAAGTATTATATCAACCAAGCTTGGCCCCACATCTTAGAGAGATGTGAAAATTACACATCCCATTCTTCTTTGCAGAAGACTGTAAAATACTGTTTTTCAATATATGTAAAACACTGCACATAGTGTCAGACCCAGTTAACGTGTTGGTTAATTTTGCAGAACTTTCTTCCCCTACCCTTTCTTCTTTGTCATAAGAGATGGATACAATCTAAAAGCAAAGGATATCAATAAAATTTTAACAAAAACCAAACAGCACAGTATCATTGTCATCATCATAGCTGGCATATATAGTGCCTACGATGTGTCAGGCATTGTGCTAACCACTTTTACGAATATCATCTCCATTGATCCTCACAACGATCATGGGAGGGAGGTTCTATTATTATCCCCATTTCACAGTCGAGGAAATTGAAGCAAAGAGGTTAAGTGACTTGCCCGAGGTCACATAGCCGTTAAGTATCTGCCAAAATGAAGTAAATCTCATAGAAAGGACCTGCTTTTACAACTTGAAATTAAATGGACATTCTGTCAGCATTCATGCTCCTTATTATTCAAATAGCAAGCATCATCTAACACCCTGGCAGGATACTAAACAAGTAATATTGTTTTAATATTACACTTCTTCAATAACTCGGTGGATCTGTGACCTCAATATGTTCATCCTCTTCTCAGTGGATGCAGATGATGCACAACCCCACCAGGTCTTCTCCTGTTTAACTTTTATCCAGGTTTTTCCAAGGCTCCTCCATAGAAGATACACCCAACGTCCTAGAGGCTTCCCTCTGGGATATTTTGTGTTTCATGGATACCTACAAAACCACTATTGACCTACTGTTTTCTTTGATCATATCCTGTAATACGTTTCTTATGCATAATAATGCCACAAGATTAATAATTAATATGAAAATATTAGCAATTTAATAAGATGATGTGACATTAATATTAATTATGCCTAGCACAATATCTACAAGAAGCTAAGTAGCACATGGCTGTCACAAAGATAAGGCAAAACCAAGAATATAGCATCACACCCGACAGCATGTATAAGGAAAACATGGTTCTCACCCAAGGGAATCAGGGGCTGGAAATAGACTCAGGACTGTACCTAATGCCTTCTCACGCTGAATAATGGTCTCTAGGAGACCACACTTCTTCCAAGCCTGAACTAAAATGTACCCTAGAGACACAGCAAACTCTGGAATCCAAATGGTTAAATTAAACAGAATCTCCTCTCTACATCCATAATACTTTAAGGTGAAGCAGACAAGAAAGAAGAGAACAAGCCATATCAAAGTCTTATTCAAAAGAACACATTGAGTACAGATTCAGTTTCATCTCTATTCCACATCCATAGCACTCTACAATGTTAATGAACATTCAGGATGAATGTTCTAGAGTCTCAAGGTTCCCCAAGATCCTTGATGACAGAGGAGAAAAGAACCATGTTTGCTCTTCTAGAATTTGGTATATTTTTATGCATTGCTACTCTTTGAAAGTCAACAATTCATAAGGTGTAGTACAAGTCAAATCAGGCCAACAAGCATTTATTAAGCACCTATTACATGCCGGACACTGTGCTAAGAGCTGGGGACACAAAGACAGGCAAAAAAACAATCTTCAAGGAGCTCACAATCTAATAGGAAAACAATTATGTACCAGCAAGATATATAAAGGATAAATTGGAGATCATGTCAGAGGGAAGGCTCTAACATTAAGAAGGGCCAGGAAAGGCTTTTTGCAGAAGGTGAGATTTTAGTTGAGACTTGAAGGAAGTCAGGAAAAAATCAGGAGGTAGAGATAAGGAGAGAGAGCATTCCAAGCACAAGCCACGGCCACAGTAAGCAAAAGAAACAGACTCTTTATGTGTGTATCCCCCCACCCCCACCCCCACCCCAACTACTTCTTATCTATGTGACCTTGGGCAAGTTACAATCTCTCCAAGCTTTAATTTCCTTGTCTATGAAATGGTATGCTACCTGTTTGAAGGCAAGCAAGGAACATTCCAAATGGTCTCTTGAGGTCCCTACATCAACCAGTATTTAGTGAAAGTCTACTATGTACTGACTGCTATGTACAATATGGAAGAACAATGTGGGGTCCCTCAAGAAGCTTTCCATCCAGGTGGGGAGATTAACCTTATATAAAACAAAAAAGATAGTATATAACTAAGTGCTAAGTTATGCGGTAGAAACCAAGCCCTGGAGAAATTAGGAAAGGCTTCATGGAGATCATACTTCAGCTGGGAGAGATTCTAAACTAACTTTGGAGGAGAGAGTGAAGCTGATGACTTGGCACAGCTTTGAGTCACTTAAATCTAATCCACTTGCAAGTCAAGACATCACCATTCTGATGTCATTGGTTCTCTTCAAGAACAAAGGATGAACAACAAACACCTGGTACTTGAAAAATAAATGCATTAAGCAGGACGTAAGGTTAGTCTGAACAGTCCATTCCCTGACAATTCTGGATAGATGGCTTTCTTGTATTAACTTAAGAAAATGTTATGCCCATTGTGTATACCTTTTGACCCAGCAATACCACTATTAGGTCTGTTTCCCAAAGTGATTAAGGAAAAAGGAAAAGAACTTATATGTTCTAAAATATTTATAGTTTGTGGGTGGCAAAGAACTGGAAATTGAGGAGATGCCCATCGATTGGGGAATGGCTGAACGAGTTGTGATTGTGATGGAATACTACTGTGCTATAAGAAATGGTGAGCTCCATGATTTCAGAAAAACATGGAAAGATTTGCACGAAATAATGAAGAGTGAAATGAGCAGAACCAAGAGAAGGTTGTATATAGTAACAGCAATATTGTTCGAAGGGTAACGGTGAATGATTAAGTTGTTCAGAGTATTATAAATACTCAAATCAACTACAAAGGACCTATGAAGGAAGATGCTATCCGTAACCAAAGAAAGAACTGATAAATAAAAGTATGTATAGTATGGTTTTACACACACACACACACACACACACACACACACATATACATATGCGTGTGTCTATTATACATATTTGTGTCTAATGGCAGCCTTCTCTAGGGCAGAGTGGGGAAGACGGGAGAAAAAAAAACGCAGAGCGGAGAACAAAAGGAAACTTAGATAGAAGCACAGAAAAGCAGGGTAGCTTTGAAAACAATGTTTTGTATTTATTACATAATTTTCCAAAAAAAAAGTAAATAGTGTGAAATGGAAATTCATGGCTCTATGTTGAATCCTCTTTTATGATGTGCTATGTATGTGGAAATATTCTTTTTTGTGTGCCTTTTTGTATTTAAGTTCAAAATAATTTTTTTTAAAAAAGAAAGGTAAGAAAAAGAGAGAATACCTGTAAGTCATATATCCAAAGACTCCTTGAGGAAAGGGACAGTGTTTTTGCCTTTCTTTGTGTCCCAAGTGCTTAGCACAGTGCTCGACATATAGCAAGGGCTTAATAATTGTTGACTGACTAATTGATAACAGAAGGGTGGAAGACAAAAGTCAAGCCATTCACACCAACAGTAATAGTCATTCTACACAAAGAAACTCTTTTCTATGTTTATACTTTTCACCCAAAAGCCTGATAATATTTTGTAAGGTTACCATAGTAGACATAGGACCTAAGAATACAATAATATAAATTAGAATAGGGCCTAAAGAGACTATTCCAACCTTCTCACTTTACAGATTATTGATTCACAACTGGAAGGAACCTCAAGGTCCATTTATTCTAACCTCCTTATTTTACAATTGAAAAGATAGATGCTGAGGAAGGTAAAGTGATTTTCCGAGGGTCAAACAGGTAGTAAGTGCCAAAGGCAAAATTTGAGTCCATGTTGTTTACAAAACCCCGAGAGTAGAAGTGATTTTAAGTAGCAGAGTTCGGATTTGAACTCATGGCCTCTGAATCAGTAGTATTCATTTCAAATTCCAAACCCCAAAGCAAAACTGCAAAAGAATTTCTCCTGCAGACTACCTTCTTGTTGAAAAACCCATGCCAAGGGACTATGAAATGTCCTTTGGAACTTCCTGGGCACTGGCTATACCCTGGACATCAGTTAATAACTCTATGAACAGTGTCCTTCTTACAAATATTGTCAGCTCTTGATTATGGCTAGGGACCATATCATATAAGTCTTCTCCATCCTCTACAATACACAGCATACTTGTATATCCACAGTAGCTGCTCAAGCCTCAGTTATTCTGATCTAATGATTTCCTTTGGTCTGTTTCCCTCTTATTCCCATTCCTCCTTTGAGTACATTTAACTGTTCCTCAGCCATCTGCACAGCAGAACCCTGATAAATGATGCCTAGGTCCAAAATCATTAGTGTTTTAAAATGAAAGCCCCTCCTCATTCCAGGTAATTCCCAGGAGCAGCCATGATTATCCTGCAGATCCTGAAGAAACTCAGCACTTTGGAGAATAGATTATCTTGAACTGGCTCTTTCAGAATCCAAAATTTGGTGCCACAGCAACAATCCTGAGAACCAGGAAAAGCATTCAGAGGCAAAGCTGGAATCAGCTGCCAGCTCTCTAGTGACCCAATTCAGAAGTGTTGGTTAATACTAAAAATGCAAATAAAAACACATCAGTCCCAACTCAAAAACTGCCTCCTCTGACCTTTTTTAGGACTGAAGAAAAAGCAAACAGACTAATAGACTTACAAAGTAATTGATTTGTTATTCCCCTCCCAGCTGTGCTTCTGACCACAGACTTTCACTACCACAATTCAGCTGTCTTCCAACCCTGGAACTTTCCTCTGAGTTTGGGGTCTTCTCACCCTGGAACATTCCTCCACCATAGCAGATCCCTTCTCCCATTGGTGCACACCTTCTTGGGGCCTCCATTTTGGGGATGGACCACATTGGCTATGCTTCATTACCCTCAGGCTATACTTCTGATTCTCCAGAAATATACCACAGAGTTCCCACAAAAGTACTTCCTCTTATTACACCCACCTCTTTCCAGTTCTCTTTTTTGTGTTGTTTTTCCCCAATTAAAATGTAAGCTCTTTGAGGGCAGAGATTAGCTTCCCTTTTGCTGGTATTTTGCACCCCTGGCACTTAGTACAGTGCTGGTACATAGTAAGCACTTAATAATTGTTTGTTGCCTCACCAGCAGAAGTCACCAGTATAACTGCCTTACCCCCAGGAGAAAAAAATACTGTACTGATGACTGGTCAGATTTGCCGGTTGAGAATAGATTGCAATGGACTATTCTGACACTTTCAATAAGGAGCCTCATTAGGGAACCCAGCATGAGGTCTGGAAAACCAAAAGCTGCACCTGTGAGTGAACTATTATAATTCACTTCTATTGAAGCTACAGGGGGTCCTGTAGATCCACTGGACAGGACTCCATCAGAATTAAACTCCAATTATCTTATAAATGCTCATTTTCAAGTGCAAAACCAGTCAGGCTCATCCCCCTCCACCCACTCCCAAATGCACCCTTGCTGGTAAATGAGGATACAGATTTAGGAATGTATCCTTATGAGAGAGGGGTGAGGTGGGGGAGGGTAAGGAGTCCTACACCATTTTTTTTAATGAAATTGAGCTTTGTTATCCATATTTGGTGAAACCTAAACATAAAATTTTATTCAGGAAAATTTCCCTGACCAAAATTTGAATACAAAAGGAAAGAGCCAAAGTGAGACAATGTACTCCTTGGGGTCAGTCTCAGAACTGGACCAGACCTTGAACGGAAGGAGAGAAAGGGAGGAGGGTCCTCAGGCCACAAAAGACATCCTTATTTTTTAAATGAGCATTAATTCTCTCTATTGGAGAGAAGAAGACTACATTATCTTATCTTATCCTCTTATCATAATGCAACAAATCCTCCTCTTCCCCCTACACCTCAATTCTAGTAATGTTGGTCATGTCTACAAGGCACCTCAAAAGCCTGTTAGGTAAAGAACACTGTAGATTAACTGTAAAAACAGTGCCTTTCTTCATGGGACCAAAGAGTAATAGTATTTCCATCTGCTCAATTATTTAAAAAAATCAAAACAAAAACAAAAACCACCCACTGTACACAACCCCGTTGGCATACTTGTCAGTCAATCAACAATCATTACTATGAAGGAAGCATTGTGCCAAGTGCTAGGGATTTGAAGAAGGGTAACAGTCCCTGATCTCAAGGCATTCGCCATCTAATGGGAGCAACAACATACAAACAACTACACACAAACAAGATGTGAACAGGATATATTGGAGATACTTGTTCACAACTCAGAGAGTTCCTCCTCATTCTTTAAGAATTAGGTGGAAATGGCAGCATATTTCTCATCCGAAATAACTAACCAAAAATGACTGCAAAGCATTTGCCCATATAAAATGTTCTATCAATGTTAAATAATCTCATCACAACAAGGGTTGAACTGAATTTTCCCCTTGGGCTTTAAAGCCAGAAAATTGGATTCCCCTTTGAAGCAGGGCAGAGAGAAAATGCAGCTCAGGACTGCATTCCCTGGTGTCCAGCTCTTCATTTATCCTCCCCATTCCCATCCCATTCTGCAGCAAAGAATATTATTGTCTTCTTCATTCTCTTGGTATCATATGGAGTTTTTATCTCAAACTAGAATGCCCAGTAATGGGCAGAACACTGGATTAGGAATTAATCAGAAGCCTGAAATTCCAGCTTTGAGACTGTCTTCTTACTGGCCATTGTAGGCTTGGGCATGTAGCTATTCTTCCCGTCTACCTTGTCTGGTTAGCAGCTAGTCTTTTGTTGCTTTTGTTTCTTTTTGAGAGGAACTTGGCAAAGTAGAAAGCGCATTGGACTCAGAGCCACAGGAGCTGGCTCCCATCCTAACTCTCTGCTTACTCCCTGAGGCTTTGGGCAAGCCACTTGACCTCTCTGGGCCTCCACTTTCTTATCTGTAGAAAGGATATGACAATGCTGTGGAACAACATTGAATGGAAGATTAAATAAGGCAATGTAAATTAACTGAAACATTACACTAAGGTCAGTTCTTCTCTGTTGCTTCCCTAAGTCCCTTTCAATATTCTTAAAAGTAATTTTTCACAAACAACCCATTTAAAGCACTTACACTAAGTTTGCCACATAGTCCTGGATACAAGTTCTGGTTTAGCACAAGAGTCCTGGTAGCTGAAAAAAAAGTTCAAATCTCAGCTTTGCAATTTACAACTGGTTTGACCTTGGGTACATCACTTCACTTCTCAAGTCTCTGCATCTGAAAAATGATGAGTATGGGCTAGATCACCTTTATGAATCCTCACAAGTCTGTATTTATGATCCTCGATCTATAACAGAGGGTAAAGTGGGTTCTCTTCAAGATAGAATGGCAGCTCTTTCTGGCACTACAACCTTGAACTTGCTTATACAAGCCAGGTCTCAGAAGCAAGTAACAGAGAATTCTTTTCAGTCAAGCAATATCTACATGGTTAGCTATCACTGGCCCCCTCACTCCCAACCGGAGGAGATGACTTTCCTCTGAATTTCCATTACATTTTGTACCTCATCATATTATGCCCTATGTTGACATTACCTGCACCCATGTTTTCTCTCCCTTGTTGTAAGTTCTTGGGGGAGAGGGGACTTAGTCTTATTCTTCTATTTGCCACAACCCCCAAGCACAGATCTCACTGAATGTGTGTCAAATGAGGAAGTCAGAGCACACAACGAAATGAGAGAAGCAGAATCAGCCACAGCCACCCTTTAACAATGCCTTCACCAAATATTGTCTGAAATCACAGTAAGATGCAAGTGTGGTGGGAGTTGGCATGGGTTTTGCCCAGCCCCCATCTTTCATGAACTTCATCAGCAAGCTGCAACTCCCCCTCAATGGTCTCCTGGCCCAGTACCACCCCCACAATCCAAGAACATCCAAAATCCCACAGAGTACTTAGGCTGTGCCTTGAACACCTAAGAGCTCAATAATCATCATAATTATTATTATTCTTAGATGGCAATGTAGGCAGGGCTATGTTTTAATAGGCATCTGTAGCTTAGAAACTATGGGGCAACAGGCAGTTTGGAAGCATTTAGCTAGATGGTGAGCTCAGTACAGAAACCAATTTGTCATGGGGACAGGAGGTAATAATGTGACACTTTACAAGTTTCAAACAGCAGGGGGAAAACCCTTTTTTCCTCTATTATTTGTTGCAATTCTGGATGTCCATGTACATTCTCTGCATGAACTATGAATCACTCTAATTATTCATCAAGCTGAATTCCAAGTCAACCACAGTCCACAATCAAATCTGTACATTTATGGGGGGGAGGAGAGTGTACCTGTAATTTCTCCCATCAACTAGTTTCTTTTCAAAAGATCTCTGGCAAAATGACCCTGGCCAATTATTGGAGGTAGAGAGCAGGGAGAGAAGTAATGGGGAGATGATGTTGAAATTGCTGCATGCTCAGGCATTGTTTTATTTGGTCTTAAAGAAACAAAGGGTTATCTTTAGAATCCAGGCCCTGGCAAGAGTAGAACGGCAGCAGAATCCTGAGGTAAGGGAAGCAGTTTCTTTGCTGAGGGCAGGGGAAGGGAACTATATGTGGGGAGGGAAGGAAGGAAATAACACAGTCTCAACTGTTTCTGAGATATATCAGACCAGCTCAGTTTAACTGATGGAAGCCTGTGTTGTATAGAGAGCATTAGACTCAGAGTCAGTAAGACCTGAATGTGAATCCTGCCTCAGACACTAGAGACAGATGACCTTTGGCAAGTCACTTAACCTCTCTCAGGCACAATTTCCCAATCTATAAAATGGGGATAATAAGAGCACCAATCTCATAGAGTTGTTGTGAGGCTCAAAGGAAATAATACGTGTAGAGTATCTGCATACCTTAAAGTACTCTATAAATGTTGGCTATTAATATTATCAATATTATCATAATATTATTACCAATAGCAAGGAGTTTATTTAGTATAGTGTTCCACAGTCCAAGTGAAAGAGGTGATGACCATCAAGAGCCTAACCAGTCAAGGGAGTATGCCATAAACAGGATCCAGAAGGTGATGGGGGAAGGGGCAGGGAGAAGCACCAAAGCTTAAAGCTCCAAGGGAGACAGCTTTGGGGCTACTTTAGGGAAAGAGTCTTTTGTGGGGGGAGGGGTTAAGTGACTTGCCCAGGATCACACAGCTAGTAAGTGTGTCAAGTGTCTGAGGCTGGATTTGAACTCAGGTCCTCCTGACTCCAGGGCCAGTGCTCTACTCACTGCATCACCTAGCTGCCCCTAAAAAAAGTCTTTTTAAATTAAGAGTCAGGGAGGTAAGCAGCCCTTTTCTCAGATTATATCCAAGAGCTAAGATAAACCATCTTGAGAAGAAATCCCCTAAGCTCCTGTCTTCTAGTCACCCCCTAAATAAAAGGCGGAAAAGTAGAATTGTCTTGGAAATAGATAATGGTGTTTTCTTCACTTCTGTCTTGCACAAAACCTGATTGTGGCCTATAGCAAGAGATATTTTTCCAGTGTATTCCTTCCTTTCAGAGAAGATCTGATGTTAGGAGTACAATTTATATTCATGCCAATACAATGGATTCTAGAGGTGACAACTGAACAGTCTGGTCAGTCAAATCCACAGCTATGGAAAAAGAACTATGTTAATATCAAGGCCAAAACCATTGTTGTCACACCCAAATAGAAAAGGGGGTCATGAAACCATATGTAAGGTTCCCTGTTGGCTACATATTGACTTAGAAAACCACAAATTTATATGTATATATTTTAATTAACACATCAATACACTAAAATGTGATAGGAACTACATTTGAATCCAGTTCTGTCTGTACATGAGTGTTGGGGGCCATGTGTTGGACCCTTCTAGCCAAGACCAGATAGAAACTAAACAGGAAGGAGCCCAAGTAAAGTCAACTCTGTTGATGCTAAGAATCAGGATTAAACTATAAAAAATCTTTGCAACATATGTTACTATTGTCCCTTTCATATGTTTCTCTAACAACCCATCCTACCACATTGTATCTTCCCTTATTGAGCTTCATAGTAAGTACTCTTTAAAACACCTGAGAGACTGGAGTGCAGTGATCAGGGACCAGCAAAAGAGGAAAACTTCTGAAGGCTTTGCCCTATAATGGTCCTGGCAGCAGGGAAGCCAGGAAAACAAGAAAGAATGGTGGCACCAGAAAGCCAGTTGAGGGTGTCAGTCAGGTGGGTGGATCTCTGACTGTCTGGGAAACAAATGAAGATGTGCCAGAATGTTGGGGTGCTAGGAAGAGAAACATGCAGTATGAGGTGTCAGAGTACATTTATGAGAATCAATGTCATAGAATTTCAGAGGTAGAAGGGACCAACCCTACCAACTGATCCCTATTCTACAAAGAAGGATGTTCAAATGTAGAATGACTTGACCAAGGTCATATGATTGGTTTGTGATTAAGTTGGGGCTTGAGTTGAGACCTCTCAATCCAGGGCTCAATGCGTTACAACTCCAGATTCTTATTAGTGTATAACCTTAGACGTGAAAAAATAGGGAAATGAGTAGAAATAAAAATTTAGCTGAATCCTTAGCCCTCTTCAAAGCTCAACTCCATGATACAATTTCCTACATGAGGCTTTTCTTGATACCTCCAGCTGCAAGTATCTCCCTCCATTCCTTTTTATGTACTATCATATATTTTGAATTGACTTAAGCTTAAGCATGTCATTTCCCTAGCTAGAACATAAGTTCTCTGAGGACAAGAGATTTGTTTTCTATCCTCAATGCTAAGCACAGTGTCTAGTATGGCACGTAACAGGTGCTTAATAAATCCTTGTTGATTACTCGCTTGCCTAAGTTCTCGCTTAAGATGCAAAATGTCTAAACAGGCCAAAAGGCCAATAACGTTAAGACTTCTCTGTGGTCTTCTCCATGACAAATACCTGATGGTAAAATACCAAAATACTTTCACACTTCCTTGGAACTATTACCTAGACCCAGTCCCACTGGCCAATTTGATAAAAGGTTAGCAACTGCTCAGATTCTGTCATCTACTGAATGACATCAAAATTTCTCTGCTGCCTTTTCAAGCTGGGCCTTTGAATCTTTCTCTGGGCCCACTCTACCTATCCAGTTTGACCATTCTTCCCCTACACCTACTCTGCTCCAAGCCAACCAATCCCCCCACAGTCCTTCACAAATATCATCCTCATTTTCCTCTGAGAGAGAATATTTGCCCTTGGCCTTATTTTCTCCAGCTATTATGCCCTCTCCCTTTCTTCTCTTTCTACTAAAACTTTAAGACTAGAAAAAAAATTCCATCTCCCCATGTTTTCTTCCTTTGCTTACAACAGATTGCTAATTAGCTGTATGACTGTAGGCAAGTCACTTCTTTCTGGACTGGTTTCTGCATCTGTAAAATGGTAGGGCCAGATTGATGAGATATGAACTCTTCTAAATGTCCTCTAAAGTTCTTTCCAACTCTAACACTTTATGATCCCATGAACTCCCTCTTCTCTGAATTCCACTAGTGTTTATATAGTCTGTACCACTGAATTCAGCATTTACTTAAATGCTGTCATTTATCTATTTGCTAAAGTCTTCTCCTGTATAAGTTTTGGCTCACCAGCCAAACTGTAAGTTCACTGATGGCAGGAGTCATCCATGCCTCACACCTCTTTGGCAACTCTCAGAACAGTTAGCACAGGGCTTTGTACCTGGTAGGTACTCAACAACTATTTATTAATTGGTAAATTGATTACCTCAAAAACAGATGAAAATGCCCCAAATCACAGAGCATTCATAGCAAACAAATAGGGTAGAATTTCTGCAGGCAAGGATTAAGTGGATATTTGCCTGCGGTTTGGGAAGGATGGAGGAAGAAGAAAAAACCATGATTAACAAGCCACCCCTTAAACCTCTGCCTAGTGATCTAGGACCTGAAGAGTCTATCTAGCTTGACCCTACTTGCCAAGCTCAGATGGGAATTTAAGTAATTCTTCTAGATTGCTCTAACCTAGTAATCAAACGAATCTCAGGAGAACTAAGCTTTGACCTTTCCTGGTAAGTAATCAACATCTCAAATTACTGTCAGCTCTAGTTTGCTCAATGGAAGTGACCAGCATGACCCAGGAAGCAGTAGAGAGCAAGCAAGGCCTCCTGACTGGATTTCTCATTCCCACCGATCCCCACACCTCGCCCCTTATGCACGATTTGCCTCTTCTCCCAAAGAAGCAGTTTCTTTCCTTCTTTCTCTAAGCTATTTAAGGCAAGCTAAAAGGTAAAAGGAGTGGCTAGGTGGTACAATGGGTAGCATGCCAGACCTGGAATCAGAATGACTCCTGAGTTCAAATCTGGCCTCAGACACTTAATAGCTGTGTGACCCTGGGTAAGTCACTCAACTCTGCCTCAGTTTCCTCATTTCTCAAATGAGCCGGAGAAAGAAATGGCAAACCACTCTAGTACCTTTGTCAAGAACACCCCAAATGGGGGTCATGAAGAGTCAAAGATGACCCAACAACAAAAACAAAAAGGTATGAAAAACAGCTGAGATATCTCACAGAACACGCTGAGAGATGGGAGAGAAGAGCCACAGATAACCTCAGAAGTCACCATTATTTGTCTTTGGAATCCAGTCCCAGGGACACATTCAAAAACATATTAGTCCAGTATGAAGAACACTAGGCAAAAGGGGAAGAGACCCCAAGATGCCAGGATGTAAAATGTCCAATGCAAATATTTCACTTATATTCAGGAGCAGGTATAATGGTGTAACAGTTTTGTCATTTCTAGGCTATCGATTTCTTGAGAAGAAGCAGAGAACTATAGGATGCTACAGCTTAAAGAGACCTTAGAAGTCATCAAATCCAAGGGTTTTTCACCTAGGATCTATCATCTTGTGTGTGTGTGTTTTTTTTAATATTTTGATAACTGTATTTCAGTATATACTTGGTTTCCTTTGTAAATCCATTTCTTTTATGCATTTCTAAAAATGCATGTGTGTCTGTGTACATATAAGTATATATATATACACACACGTGTGTGTGTGTGTATACACATATATATTCCCAAAAATAAACCTCATCATTATCCTAACATTCATGTAACATGTTGAGTTTTGCAAAGTGCTTCACAAATATTATCTCATTTAATCCTCACAACAACTCTGGGAGGAAGGAGCTGTTATTACCCCCATTTTCCAGATGATGAATTGAGTCAGACAGAAAGGTTACATGACTTGCCCAGGGTCACACAGCTAGGAAGTCTCTGAGGCAGGATTTGAACTTGTCTTCCTGACTCCAGCTCCAGCACTATATCCACTGTGCTCCCTAGATGCCTTACATGAAACAAAATACAAAGCAAAATATGGGGGGGAGGGAGAGCAATAAGGTACTTTTCATCGCTGCAAAAAGTTGCCATTAAACAGCTAACGTGTGCCCAACTCAGGGAGGAAATTTCATTTTATATATTAGCTTCAAAACTAATTGCCACTTTCATGGAGCATAAGCTTCAGCCTCCATGAGGGCCTGATAAAAGAGGTTTACTTCACTTAGATCGCTGATACTCTATCAGACATTTAACAACTTTTATGGGAATAAGCAGAAATGAGGGTGACTGAAAGGAATTTATAAGTGGTTCCAAATCTAGATTTTGTAACGCCAAGAGTTTATGATGCCACCAGCTGACCAATAGTCAGCCTACTATACTCATGCTAATCAACCTTCCAGGAATGCTGGAGGACAGGAACATCATCTTATTCATTTCTATATCTGCCACAATGCCTTGCTCATAACAGCTGGCAACTCAATAAAGGGCTTCTAAATACATGAAGGAAAACATGAGAGGGAAAGTCAGGCAATTAGAGAAGAGAAATTTATGGTAAGAATAGAGCTTTAGAAGACCAAGGTTCCCTACAAATCCATGCCTTTGCTATCACTCAAAATATTAAAGGGAATTCCACCTTTCAGTACTAGCCAGCAAGGTGTCTCCATGGGAAAAGGAGCCTGGTGATTAGCAGCCAGGGAGATCTACATGAACTGAAGGCAATTAAACACAATAAATTTCCTCAGTGTGTGTGTTGGGGGGGGGGTGGAGAGAATAAAATAAACAAATTAAAAATGCATTTGTCTCTCTCTAAATGTATTGTGATTATCATAATGGTAGGTAACCTCAGCATTTCCCAAATTAAAGCTCAATAGCCATCACTTAAACCATCAAGGCAGGACATCACATAGAGGGCTAGGCCTGAAGTCAGGAAGACCTGAGTTCAAATCTGGCCTTAGATGCTTACTAGTTGAGTAACTTGCCTCAGTTTCCTCATCTGTAAAATGAGCTGGTGAAGGAAATGGCAAACCACTCCAGGACCTTTGCCAAGAAAACCCCAAATGAGAACATGAAGAGTCAGACACTGCTGAACAAAAACAAGGAAAACACACGCACAAGACAGAGAGGTTTCATCATTTGGTCTACTCCTGCATATTCATCCACCAGAAAACACACACTTGGAACAGGCTACTTACGGAAGCTACCAAAGAAAAGAAGCCTATCTAGTGCCTCAGCTGCTTCCAAACTCTCACTTGGGCCAGAATGGGGCTAAGAAATCTCAACCACATGGAATAACACTTCAACTGTCTGGAACCCAGATATGGGGCAACCTTGACCATCTAGAACATGACAAAGACCAGGAAGAGAGCAAGACTTTTGAGAAGTCAAAAATCAATCATCAAACCCATGCACTTCATTCAAAAGCAAGTCTGGGGCCCTCACTGCCCTACGTTTATATATCATCCCGTCAAGTATCATCATAGCTAGGTAGCACTTTAAGTTTTGCAAAGCACTTTATAGACATGCCACTTTATCCTCACAACAATTCGGAGAGGTAGGGGTTATGATCCCCATTTTACAGATGAGGAAACTGAGGCTGGCAGAGGCTAGGTGATTTGCCCAGGGTCACAGAGCTAGTAAGTATCTAAGACTTGATTTGAACTCAGGTCCTTCCTGACTCTCCAAGTCCAGCGCTCTATCCATAATTCCAATTAGCTGCCCAACAAACTGCATTATCTGCAGAAGAGAAGTTGGGGCATAGATGATAAGAAAACATGTAGCATGGAGAAGCTGACGGCCTTAGTAAAAAAGGAAGGAGATAGAAAAACTACAAAAAGCAGATATAAAAATTCAAAAAGCATGTCCTAGTACATCAGGATCTAGATTGAAATCTGTTAAAATAATTAATATCCATTCCAGAAGACTCATGATGGAAAATGCTATCTACATCCAGAGAAAGAATTATGGAGTTTGAATGCAGATTGAAGCATACTATTTTTACTTTTTTGTATTTTCTTTCTCATGGTTTTTCCCTTTTGTTCTGATTCTTTTTTTATAACATGACTAATGTAGAAATATGTTTAATATGATTATACAGGTATGACCAATATCTGATTGTTTGCCATCATGGAGAGGAGGGAGGGAGAAAAAAATTAACTCAAAATCTTATAAAAGTGAATGTTGAAAACTAAAATAATTCATATTACTGTATCACTGAATTAACATGTTTACTTTCCCAAGTAGCATATTTTTATTTTAAAAGGGACCTTCAGGAGACAGTTAGATGAATGCAAAGGATTGATTCAAATGACTGAAATTGTTGGTGTTCTAGTCAAAACAGTAGAAAGGGAAGAAGATTTGGAGTATACGGCTTTTCAATGCTCTCTCAAAAATCATACCGTATAGTTACTATTTATTCTTCCTACAAATAGATCCAACCCTGAAAGACTCTGAGAGAGGGACCCTACAAGGCAGGAGCTAAGAACCCCTACTACCTGGCTTGGATTGATCTTGTGGTAAAAGGGCTTTACAGTACAAGGATATATACTAACTTGGACCCAGAGGTGGTCCTAAACTCTTGTGCCCTGTGGGTTCAAGTGGAATCAAAATGAAACAGATTTTAAACAGTGTTCCCAACAGGTACTTTCTTTTTAAAGAAAACTTCATGAAACTCTTGTATGTTGGCAATGGGGTGGGGGAAGGCTTTGTCATTAACATTGCTGAGTCCCTTTTACAATCAATGTTCCTACTATAAAGAAAAAATTTATCTGTAAGAATATAAATCCACACTCCCAAATAGAGTAATAACCAAAGGACACGTGTACACTGCTAAGGAAGAACGGAATACAAATAGGTAACGAAAGATGAGAAGATGCTCAAAATCCCTGAAAATCAGAAAAATTAAAAACAATACAGATTAAAAGCAATAAAGATATCACCTTATATCCAGCAAATCGGTCAAATGTTAGCAAGGTAAGAAAATCCAATGCTGATGATACTAAAGAAAAATGGATATTCTTTTACGTTGTTGTTGCAGACTTTTTGGAGAATATACACGAAAGTCATGAAACTGGCCTTTTGACCCAGCGATTATATTGCTAGGATTGTATCCTAAAGATAAGGATGAGAAGACATAAAGGACTGATCTGAACAAAAAAATCTTCATAGTTGCTATAACATATATCTGTGAATCCATAGAAACAAGCTGTATATCCAACAACTGGAGAACGGCTGGATAAGTTATGATGTACTAGTGTAATGGAATAGTAAGGTGCCATTAAAATGATTGATATGAAAAATATAAGAAACTTTGGAAAGATCTATATGAAGTGATAAAAAGCAAATTCAGCAGAACCATAACTGTACACACATTGACTACAGCTATATATACATGTGCACATATGCTCACACAGATAGATAAAAACAATAGAAGGTAGAGAGGAAAGTTATGAGTCATTTCATTGGTTTATTTGTTTGGTTGCTTGTATTTCATTAAAATGTGCCACACAATATGTTTATGATTTTAAGCCTTATTTTGCATATATGATTATTTTTAGACAGTTATAAACTTAATAGTTACAAGCAGCCCAATGGTACTATAGAGTGGTAGGCCTAGGGTCAGAAATACCTCACTGGGGGCAGCTAGGTGGCACAGTGAGTAGAGCACCGGCCCTGGAGTCAGGAGGACCTGAGTTCAAATCAGGGCTCAGACACTTGATACACTTACTTGCTGTGTGACCTTGGGCAAGTCACTTTACCCCAATTGCCCTGCCTTCCCCCCTCAAAAATAAAATAAAAAGATCTTTAAAAAAAAAGAAATACCTCTGTTCAAACCCAGCCTCAGACAGGTATAGCTGTGTGACCTTGCACAACTCACTTAACCTGTCTGCCTCAGTTTCTTCATCTGCAAAATGGGGATAATACTCTCTGTAAAGCACTTTACTGATCTTAAAGTACTATGTAAATGCTACTCGCTATTATTATTATATGCAGATTCTAAATAAAATAAATTAAATATTCTGCTTTTTTGTCTCCATCATTAAACCAAAAGTGTTTCACTCTGTATCAACAAAAATAATTAATAGGGACATAAATAAGGTTGCACAGAAACCAGGAAGAGATATCTGTGTATCCAAGACAAGGATTGAAAATCTTCCCATTGTACGCTACTGTCCACCAAATTGTTTGTGCTTTTACTGTAATAAATGGGGCTTAGTTTATCATGCTTTTGGCATTAAAAATATATGCAGTTACAAAAAGTAATACCAAGAAGAGTCCCTCATTGGGCTGCCTGAACTTGGACAAGTGACAACCATTCTAGGGTGACACAAGAAAATTTCTTGTCCCAGCTAGCTCTAAACAAATCCTATGGCTCTACAAAAGAGGTCTCTCATTTACTCCAGCTTTTTCTATACTCATACCTCAGTAAGAATTCCCTAGAAATTCATTCCTCAAACTGAACAGCAATGGATGATTCATACATAATATACATGGCTTCCTAGTATACTGGCATGGTTCCATCTCATCCACTTAAATAATATTTACATGTTAAAAGTGAAAACACAATTTCAAGAGACCATAACCTGATGAATATGGTAAGGTCTAGGGAGATTGTAGGAAAGAAACTGAGTGAAAGCTGAGACCTGTGAGGAACCAGTGTAGCAGCTGAGCAGCTTGCATGACCCAGCCAGCACCAGGTTAATCCATCTCTCTAAGGCACTGCACCCTACAAGGAGTAAGCCCAGCTAAACTACCTGTACAGTGAGTCTGTAAGAATCCAGCCCAGCAGTGCAACAGAATAACTCATCTACTACAGGTAATGGCTCATCCTGTAACCTCATGAGAACTCGACAAAGGGAGGAAAGGGTAATTTAACAAATACCCTTTTGACATATGTGTTCTCTGTATGTTTGCCTCACTACTATTGCACTTAAAGTTTAAGTCTCTCTCTCTCCAAGGACCTTGGGTGTGCAAAGGGAGAGTGAATCCTCAGTTTGGGGAGAAATGTTTTATATAAACTGTCCAATCCATTTCTTCTCAGTGTGTCCCTTATCTAAAAGTTAATGGAGTCTGGCTCACTGTTAATGGGGAGCATACCAATGTGGGGCTCGAAAGTGGAAAGTATTAGAAACTAGACTTTTATGATTACCCCCAGAACAATGAGGGAAATACTAGTAAACTGCTCTCTGAGGAACCCAACGCCACAATGTAAGGGGGAATTGAGAAAGTGACCCTAGATCACGAGCTATTCTGAGAATTCTCAAATTTCTATCTTTGGTCCTCACACCTTCAGCTCCAGATCCACCTCTATAGCTACCTAGAAGATATCTGCACCTGAATATCATTCTCCACTTCAAACATATCCAGAATCAAGCACTCATGACCTTTCCCCTCAAATCTACTTCTCACTTTTCTATTTTTTGTGGCACACCTTTCTAGCCAACCCCCAGTGTTCATAACCCTAGAATTATCTTGGATTCTTCTCTCTCTCACCTCTCAGAAAATGTCCAAGTCATCTCAAATATACTTCATAAATAATTTTTCCATCATCTCTTTCCGTTAGTGTTCCCATTTCTCTCTCCAGGCACTAGGTCCTTATGGCCATCCTACTGGTCTATTGTTATAGCTTCCTAACAAGTCATCCTGTTTCTACTCTTTCCCTCTACACCCCATCCATCATAATGGCCAAATGATTTTTCTTTTGCATAGCTATCTGGTCAGGTAACTCCTTTACTCAGTTCTCTTTAATGGCTTCCTATTACTACAAAATAAAGTTCAGATATCTTTGCCCACCATTCACAGCATCTTTCCTATGTTCCCAGCTCTATCTCATATGTCTCCTCTTCTATGTTTAGCCAAACTCCACTCCCCCTCTCTCTCTCAATGTTGCTACTCTTCTCAACTCTGTGGCTTTGCTCACACTGTTCCACACGCCTAGCATGCTTTCCTTTTACCCATCCCTACCTTCTCACACCATCTCAAATGCCACCTCCAAGAGGAAGCTTGCTTTCTTTATCAGTCAACAGAGACCTTTTCTCCACACAAAACATCATACAGCACTTTGCCTCTTTCATGTAGTTATTCATTTGAATTTAGACTCAATGACTTTTTTCGTCTCACTGATGACCTCAAGCTCCATATTCAATGGCGTTTTCTTAGTCCCTCCTCTGTGACTTTCCAGTACCATTCGACACTGCAAGCTACCTTCTTCCCTTGATCATTTGTCTTCCTGCAGCTTCTGAAGTACAGGTCTCTATCCTCCTCACCTCTGCCTGACAGAATTCCTAGCTCTTTTAAGGCTCTGATCTCCACTTCCACATGAGGACTAACCTGATCCCCACTAGTGTACTCCTCAGTCTCTCAGATTACTTTATGTTTCATATTTACTTTTCTATGGATACCATACTTTCCCCTTAATAGAATGCAAGGTCCTTGAGGACAGATACTCTTCTTGTCTTGAATTCTCAGCACTCAGCACAATGTCCAACATATAACAGGATTTTAAATTTACATTGAATTAATGAGGAGACTAGATGGTACAGTGGATAGAGAGCTGGACCTGGAGTCAGGAAGACCCAAGTTGAAATCTGGCCTCTGACATTTACTAGTTTGTGACCTTGGGCAAGTCACTTAACCTGTTTGCTTCAGTTTCCTTTCCTGTAAAATGAAGATAGGGTTGTTTTGAGCATCAAATAAGATAATATTTGTAAAAAGCCTGACACATAGTAAGTGCTATATAAATGCTAGCTCTCGTTATTTTAAAAAATAAATGATTCCTTTTCTTCCTGTCTCTTAACTTCTTCTCTGTCTTCTTCATTGATTTACCTTACCTCCTGAACCCTATACGTAGGTATGCCCCAAAGTCCCATCTTTAACCTCTTTCTCGTCTCCTATACTTGCCCTGTGTCATTCTTATGGCTTATCATCATCTCTCTGTATGTGACTTCCAAATCTATATCTGAATCAAAGTTCTCCCTGGAGCCTAGTCCTACATTTATAACCACAACTAACAATTATACAGTGTGGTAAGGTTTTGAAAGTGCTTTCTTCATGACGAGCCTATCAGGCATATAATACAAGTATTATTTTTAGGGGAGAGGGTCTGCGATTTCATTATTCTATCAATTACTGGTAAGGAAACTCCTGGACCCAATGCAGATAAAGGATTCTTCTGTAACTGTCTGGGACACTTTCCCAGGGTCACATGGCTAGTATATGTCAGAGGCAAGACTTGTACCTAGGTCTCTCTTACTTCATATTGGGTCCTCTGTCTACTATAACATGCTACTTCTCTAGTGTAAGAAGTTTTGTTCCATTTTACAAATATATAAATTTTACTTCAGAGAAGTCAAGTGATTTACCAAAAGTCAAATGACAAGTAAGTGACAAAGCCTAAATCCTTGTCAGGTCCAACTCTGCTTTCATCAATTATCTTTACCCTGTACTGTAGTATATCACCAGCTGGCTATTGGCAATGGACATCTCCACCCAAACGTTCCTCCTTAAACTCAAAATGAATAAAATGTTCTTAGAGAATCTGTTTGTATTTCTTTGCTGTATTTTTATCCCATTCACCCTCAAACTTGCAAATTGCTTTTTATCGCTGCACCTTCATCCTCCTAGGCATTAAAGCTAGAAATCTTGAAATCATGTGACTACTTTCACTACTACCATTCCCAATCAGTTACCAGGTCTAATCTACCTCCACAATCCTCCTTTCATCCATTCCCTTCTTTCTATCAAATGGTCACCAACCTAACTCACACCTTCATCACCTTCTATTTGGACTATTTTAATACCTTTTTGTTCACTGCTCCTATCTCCAATCTCTCCCCTTTAAAATCCATTCTTCATGGAGCTCCAAACGTAATGTGCCAAATGCAAAGGTTTTACTGTATTATTCCCTCACTCAAAAACTTTCAGCAACTTCATATTTCCTAAAATAAAATCAAATATAAGCTTCTTAATCTAGCATTTATAGGTCTCTATAATTTTGTGTCAATTGATTTTTATAGTCCTATTTCATACTACTGCCCATTTACAAAGCCTACATTCCTGCCAAATTGGACAACTAACTGTCCTCCACTCTTGTTCTATCGTGTCCTGTCTGTGCATTAATGGAAGTCATGTCATCTCCCATGTCTGGGATGTACAAATCTCCACCTCCAGAAAATCCTTCACCTTGTTCAAGGCCCATCTCAAGGACTACCTGCTCCGTGATGTTTTCTCTGGTCTCCCCAACCCCTATCCCACCCTTCTAGTTGAAGTGATTTCTTTCCGCAAGGAAGTTAGGGATTCTGTTTTTCATTTTTGTATCTTAAGACCTAGAATAATATCTTACCCAAAATCGGCATTTAACTCTTCTGAATTATATATCAGTTTGTGCTAGTTATTTCCATAATCATCATACCCCCTTATTATACTGAAAGTAGAAACCATATCTCTGCTTCATATTTAAACTTTATACCTCTTCAAGAATCTCACCTCTATATATATAGTATAAGTGCTTAATGCTTTTAACTTAAAATAGTAATATAATTATTGAGTCTCCTAAGGATACAAATATCTCATTCTAGAATCTTAGACCTATAAATAATCTTGGGTTTATAACACACACAACATCTAACATGATCCTATATTGCATCTAATATTAGAACCATACACAAACCATCTACAAGCATGAGAAAATCCCCAAAGCTTGTTGGCATGTTTGGATATGTAATTAGAATTGGTTTTATGATCTCTTATCTGTATTTCTTTAAAAAGAAGCTAATAATGGGGAGCATGTGTTTCTTTAAGCTGATGATTTGTGAGAGAAGAAAAACAGAAGTTGTCTATCTAGCTAAATGGCAAGTGGAAAGGCTTATAGGACAAGGGCTTAAGTGGAAGAAGAGTGAGGAAAATTAAAATGACTTCTCAGTTCACCAGAGTAGAAGTTAGGATTGACAGGACAGATGAGGGTCAGGCTATTTGGCCCAGCAGTAATGAGTAAACAAACAGAAACTTGAAGAGCCTGGAGTGGGAGAGCCAAGCACATTCAATGTCTTTTTCTTCAGAGATCTGGAACCATACAATTAGATTTATCTTCTCCACATCCCCATCCAAAAAGGTATATATTATATATGTACATATATGTGTGTATATACATATTCCTATGTGTATGTATATGTGTGTGTATATACACAGACATATCTTCCATAATCAATAGTGGGGGGGTGTCAAATGAGAACTTAATAGGCTCTAACTTCCAGAAAATGGAGACAGTGGTACCCAAGGTCACACAGTGGGGCAGTAGAATGATGGAGAAAGAAGGGTAACTTCCGGTCTCACTAATCTGATGCTTTAAAAACCCTCAGAGGTGGGGAACCTTCAGCCTCAAGGCTACAAGTGTGGCCCTTTGTCTGAATCTATTCAGTTAACCTTGAAGGGTTGTGCTTAACAACTAAGTTTGGAGGTTCCTGCCCTAGACTATAATACTTCTAGGAAAGAGGTTAAGCTCAAAGGTTCACAGTTATGGAAATGAAAGTGAGGAGGAAAAGAGGAGGAGGAAAAGGAGGAGGAGGAGGAGCAGCAGCAGAAACCTGGGAGGAAAAGGAAGAAGGTAGAATTAGGCAGAAGAAAAGAGGAGGAGCATAGCAGAGGAAGAGGAAGGAAGAAGGGATGAAGAGGAGGAAGAAGAAGGGATGAAGAAGAGGAGGAAGAAGTGGAAGAGGAAGAAAAGTTCCCTCTGGGTTCTCAAAGTCTGTAAGTAATACCTGAAAATAACTATTCCTCTTTTAAAATAAGGATCTAAGATTCTGCCTGATGTTTTTTGGTTTTCTCCTGTGGAACGTTTTAATTTAATCCGGAAGGCATTTAATCAGCTGCTTCTTAAGACTCACAGCCTCACAGAATCTTCAGTTGGTAACAGGACCACACAGGTTAGTATCTCATTCAATCTCAGCAAATAGTCTCCTTAACAGGTGGTGACAGCCCTTTAAACACCAGCACGTGGGGGATGTTTCCAAAGGGCCAAAGAGCAGACTGGAGGACTTGCAAACAAAACAATTCAGCCTGCTACACTTCTGTCATGCTGTGTGAGGCAGCTTGCAGTTTAACTCAAGGGCCAAAGTCTCTCATCGGTCTGTTATTGACATTTCCCTCCCATGACTCTGCCCTCTCTTTCAAAAAGACCAACACAATGCAAAGACAGTTTGACACAAAAACCTCTTATGATCAAGCCCCACTTTTACTACTTTACCAATAAACCTCCAAATCCAAAGCCAGAGGTGAAATAGAAGTACACTACCAGAATTCACAACATTATTAGAATTACAACAGGAATACCAGTAGCAGTAGTTTATTTTTTTTTTTACTGTTTTTAACAGTAATTTTTAAAATGTTATGGAAAACAGAAGAGAAGCCAGAAAATTAAAAATTGGTGCCCAGGGTCACACAGGTACTAAGTGTCAGAGCTGACATTTGAACCCAGGTATTCCTAACTCTAAGCCTAATGACCTAGTATCCACTACAGTTCTGCCTTTTCTTCACTGAGTAGGAAGCTTAATGGTCTACACAGAGTGACCAGTTGTGGCAAGCTCCTTGGACAACCTGCCCCTCTTATTTCTTTTGCTGAATAACTTTGGCCTTCGACTCTTCCCTAGGAAGACAGATTTAGAGCTGTGATCTTTTATTCCCAACATTTTACAGATGAGGAACTGAGTTCCAGCACACTAACCATTAAACCACACTACCTTTTGTTCTCACAAGATGCAAAGTAAAACCATTTGCCTATTAAGTGACCTGCCTATGGATTTATCTTTTTAAAACTGTTAAAAACACACTCAGAGCACTCCCTACAAAATCATCCCGGGTCCTGAGATTTTTAAATCAAAAAATGCTGAGGGATAAAGTTTTTTTTTAAATGTTCTCTTTCATCAAGACTGTTAGAAATCACTCTTAAGAGACCGTTCAAGCAGCTGACAGAAGCCCAAAGAAGTCAAAAATGTGCTTGACATTCACCAAACTAGTAATGAATTTCTGCATATATAAGGGAAAATTCCACTTGACTGATTTTGAAACATGTCAGAAAAATGGGTGTTTTTCACTAAGGTTGTAGTCTGGAAGCAAAAAGCTGCTCTAATTAAAACACCCAACTTGCTACAGCAATGGCCTTCACTGGTGCTTTTGACATTGATTGAAGAAACTCCTTTCAAAAAAGACAGTCATTTAAAAAACAACACCACTTTCTGCTTGCTTATTTCTATTTTATTTTCTACCTTGTGTTCTTGCAAATATGAGGAACAGAGTTTAAAGAGTTAGCAGCAGCCTAAAGAACTGAGGTTAGAGAGCAAAAAAGATTAGGGATGCCTAACACTGCAAATCCACAGCCTTATTGGTTGAATGGATTTTCTGGGCATAAGATGATTAACATACATTGTCTATCTGGGGCTTGTGTACATGAAAGTGGTATAATTTGGGGCGGATTTAAAAAAATCAACTTAAATCATGATTTAAGTAAAGACAATCATACCATTTTTTTCCTACATAAAAAGTATGCTTTATTGTCTGAAATACTTCATAATATTTTTAAAGTAGAGTTTTGATCTAAATTTCCTATAGACAAACAAGCAAAAACATAACCAAGTCTGTTCTTTCATGGAAACTTCAAGGTTTTAGAAAGTAAAAAAAACTTAGCAAACCTAATTAAAAATGGTGTTAAAATGCAATATTCCTTCCACTACATCATCCCACCTACAATACTGTCAGTCACATCCATGCTCTAAAATTTGATATAATTTTTTACTTAATCAGAGAACTTTAAAGTAGGAAATGACCCTAGATTATCTAGGAGCAGTGGAGTCAAACTGATGGAAACAAAGGGGATCACAAGATTGTATAGAGGGTTCCCAGCAGGCTGTAGATTGACTTAGAATACCATATGTTAACATTATCTATGTTCTAGAGAATTTTTATTTATTTTGTTAACTATTTCCCAATTACATTTTACTCTGGTTCTGGCCAGAAGTGCTGCTGGTCTGATGCCCCAGGCAGCGTGGTGTACATCTCTGATCTAACAGTATTAGTCCATCTCAACTTCTCTCTTACAACTAACCACTCATCATAATTATCTATGTTCCTCTGGGAACTCTCAAAGAGAAGCATATTCCTCCTGTCATCTACTGATATAACTCTTCTAACATGTGAATTATGTACTCTCAAATACCATGTAAGTAGCAGGCATATTTCCTATCTCAGTGGCTCTCTAAGCTTTAACATAGACTGAAAGAAAGAAAAGACATCTGGATTTCTCTTAGAGGAGCCTAGGCAGATAAGCTTTGCTTACCATGCTTGCCCAGGTATTCAAGTGAAGTATACCACATAAATTTGCATCCCTTCGGCAGGCAAAATGGCACAGTGGAAAGACTGCTGGATTTGGATCTACAGGATAAGGTTCAAATTCCAACTTTGCCTTTTCCTATCTATGTTACCCTGGGCAATTGCTTAACCTCTCTGCATCTTAATTTCCTGAGCTGTAAAATGAGATAATAGAACCAGATGACTTCAAAGATTGCTTTCTGCCCTAACGCTCCAAACTATGAACTTTTGCCCTAACACATGTAAAAACCTGAGTAGCCTCCCTGCTCCAGAGAACTTGTAGAATCATAATTCTATAGCATTTCCTGACACATCATCCACACTTTAACCTGGTCTTCAAGACCTACAAGGTCAGAGGTTTCATCACCTTTCCTGTTGATAGTTCCTAGGGTGTTGACGTCACTCAGGTCAGAAAATACTTCCTGCTTGATCAAATTTTCCTATTTCTCTCAATTATTCCAGGAGAAATGAATAACTGCTAGTCACCATTTTGGTTATCTGGACCCTGTATAATTTGAACACTAGCAAAGCCTGTGAATAATCATGCCTAAACTGTCACTAATTGCATTTGCAATGAGGAAGGAAGTATTTCTGGAAATTTGAATAGTCAAGTGAAACAATGGATTATGGTAGAAACACCAACAGTACCAGCCTTAGGGATAAGATGATTAATTTGAGCAATACTAGGAAAGTCTTCCTAAGCCAAAGTATCCCCCCAGAGCCTCAGCACCGGTCCAGTCAATTCTACTGCTAAGATTTCATTTTTTGTGTGTTAAGAGGTTTCCTCCAGTTGTTAACATGTAGGTATGACTAGAAGGGTAACATAGAACCCAGATCATGAGGCAGTTTCCTGGGTCCACTTCTGTTTTAATGTTTGGATATGTAATTAGAACTGGTTTTATGATATCTTATCTGTATTTCTTTAAAAAGAAGCTAATATTGGGGAGCATGTGTTTCTTTAAGCTGACCATTTGTGAGAGAGGAAAAACAGAAGTTGCCTATCTAGCTAATGATGCCCGGAAGAGAAGCCCCAGCACCCAGCGAGGCTCGACGAGGTAAGCTGAGTCACTCAAAGAAAACAAAGGCCATTCTGGCCACAACTTCCTGATTCTGCTCCTTCTGCCTATTTAACCACAAGCGAGTAATCTCACCTTCATGAGTCCTTAACTGTGACCCAACATTTATTACCTGTGTGACTGTGGGCAAGTCAGTTAAGCTGAGTCACTTTTTCCTTATCTGTAAAACGGAAATGACAATACTTGTATTACCTAGCTTATGAGGTTTTTATGATCCTAAATGGGCTTTTTAACCCTTTGTAAACCTAAAGTAATGTGGAAATTGGACACCATGGATCTAGAGCTGGGTGGGACCTTAAAGCCAGCCCTTCCTTTTACAGAAAAAAAGGGGCCCAAAGAGATCATGGTTTGCTTGTGGTTACACTTAATATCGGAAGAGCTAGGACTCCAACTCACGTCCAGGGACTTTCAAGTTCACCTCTCTTTCCACTGCCCATGATAATGATAAAGATGACCACGATGATGGTGGTGAAGATATCTCCCTTCCATTGTGCTCATTCTTCCAATTCTTAGAAAGAATCTGCAAACAGCAGCCATGTCCAACTGAAGGTGGTTTTATTTTAAAGGTGAATGAGAAACTCAGGCCAATACTTGAAAACACTCCTGTGAGTCAAGTTTGCCCTCTGTCTTACATACCATGTTGTTCTTGGTAAAAGAACAAGAATCAAGAGAATCTGAGTCCTTATTGACCCTTCCCATCCCACCTTGTCCGGTCATCCACCTCTGCATCCTGATCATCACCACACTCCATGAAGAAAGGTGAAGGTAGAAAAGAAGAGGCTTTGTGGGGTGGCCATGAATAGTGCTGTATCAGCTCATCTCACCTTTCCCATTCTCAACCCAATCACTGATCTCTAATTAGTAGTAGTTATAGAAACAGATAGGAAGAAAAAAGTAGATAGGAAACTCTATTCATTTATGGGAGCCTGATTCTAAGAAAGCACTGAAACAGAGGGGGAGACGAGGGAGGAAGGAATGGACAAAGGGAGTGGGCCAGGAAAAGAATAAGGAAAGAGATTTATGCACAAAAAGAGACTTTAAAATATAAAATGCTTTGACTAGCTGCCTACCTTTCCCTTTAAAACTTTGTTTTTCAATAAATACTCACTGAATTTGGGGGAAAAAAAGTTTTCAATTTTCTGAGTACACAAGGAGAGTCTGGTTTTTAAGGTCTTAATCTATTTTGACACCTCTCTTTATGCCTTGATTCCAACTAAGAAGTGATACTCCCTTCTTTCAATGATTTTCAGGAGCAGGGAGGGGGAAGACTGGGAAGGGGGGTATGATTAGTGTAGGGCGCTAAGGAAGCAGATGTTTTCAGAAAGCAATAAGAAAATTCAAAACTGAGAATATCAAACCCATAAATCCTAACAATTTCATGTGCTAACAATGATCACAAATACCATACACTATAGAGTACTTTATATTTTTCCAAATGTTTTCACATCCATTCTAGTAAAAATCAAATGAGATAATATAGATGAAGGCTTTAGCACTATATAAACCAGAGGGATTATCATTACTTACTCTTTTGATTCTTACAACAAGCCCATGAAATGGGTAAGGATTATCCTTATCCCCAATTCGACAGGTGAAAATTCAAGCCCAGAAAGGGGAACTACCTTATACAAAGTCACACACCTATGGTGGTGGTGGTTGTTGAGTTGTTTCAGTCATGAACTACTCTCTGTGACCCCATTTGGAGTTTTCTTGGCAAAGATCCTAGAGTGGTTTGCCATTTCCTTCTCCAGCTCATTTTACAAATGAGGAATTGAGGCAAACAGGGTAAACTGACTTGTTCAGGGTCACATAGCTAGTAAGTGTATAAGGATGGATTTAATCTCAGGAAGATGAGTCTTCCTGACTCCAGGCCCAGTGTTCTATTCATTGTGCCACCTAACTGCCCCTAAAACACATACATACACACACACACACACACACACACACACACAGTGAGTGATAAAACCTAGCCTAAAACTATCCTAACTGCTCAGCCTTCCACCACCACCAAGACCCTCTCCTAGGAATCTTCTTGCTTTATCAGACTTTGCTTACTGTGGCCAGGAAATTGCGTTTGCATTTGGGATAAAATTTAGTCAAAAAACTTGCTGCACAACAAACTCAGCCATTGCCTGGCATATAAGAGATCTTAATTTCTAAAGGCATTATGGAAGACAAGGAGGATGGATTTAGGGTTTGGTTGCCAAACTTGAAGCATGAAAAACACAGCACTAAGGTACTTTAAGAGGGATGATTAATCTTCTTGCTTAAGAAATACAAAACAATCATAAATGTCCTAGAGTCAATATATGAATTTAATCATTGTCATGCTAATGTGTTGGACCATGTTTCTCCATTTTTTTAAAACAAAAAAAGACATTTAAAAAGTAACATCACTTTCTCAGAGTTTTAGAGGTCAAGATCCAGGGCACTAGTCCTATAAGCTTAAGGGTTGCAGTGGCTACTTAAAATTACCAAAGATAGGGGCAGTAGGTGGCCTAGTGAGTAGAGCACTGGTCCTGGAGTCAGGAGGACCTGAGTTCAAATCTAACCTCAGACACTTGACATACTTACTAGCTGTGTGACCTTGGACAAGTCACTTAACCCCAATTGCCCTGCCTTCCTCCCTCCAAAAAAAAATTACCAAAGCTATTTTGGAGGGGAGGGCAACTGAATGTAGTGGACAAAAATCCCCTTCTAGGATTCCCCAATCTGCCACGAACTTACTACTGGGTGGTACTGAGCACATAGCCTTTTAGACCACAGTTTTATACAAAATGAGAGTAGGCTAGAAAAGGTTCTTTTGATTTTAAATTTTTATGACTATGATCCAAACTGATAAATATGCCCTCTCTGTCATTGATAAAACTACTAAGTAGAATTATAGTTAAATTATACTAAAAATAAAGGCAGTTTTTAGCTACCAAGATGATATTCCTAAAGCGCCAGTCTAAGCATGCCAGCCAGTCCCTTGTTTGAGAAGCTTGAATGATTCCCTGTTGTCTAAGAGTAAAAACAAACCCCTCTGTTTTATACTTTAAACTCCCCACAATCTAGTTTCCAGCCTTCCTTTACAAACTGACTCCACATTGCTCTGGCTCACACAGAGTAGAGTCTAGCCTCAGTGGCCAGCTTGCCATTTCCCACGCATGAGATTCCACCAGCATGCCTGGAATGCAGTCCTCCCTCTCTTCCCCTTGGAATCCCAAAGCTCCCTTCAAAGCTCAGCTTGAAACACTTGCTTCAAGAGCACTTTTCTGATTCCCCTAGTGGTTAGTGCCCTCTTCCCAAGTCATTTTATATTTACCTTATATCTATCTTTTATTTACTCATCAATGAACATACTGGGGAGCAGCTGGGTAGCAGTGGCTAGAGGGCCAGTCCTGGAGTCAGGAAGACTCATCTTCCTAAGTTCAAATCTGGCCTCAGACACATCCTAGCTGTGTGACTCTGGGCAAGTCACTTACCCCTGTTTGCCTCACTTCCTCATCTGTAAAATAAGCTGTAGTATAAAAAAATGGCAAACCATTCCAGTATCTCAGCCAAGAAAACTCCAAATGGGGTCACGAAGAGTCAAACTGAAAAACGACTGAACCCATATGTACAAAAATATTTATAGCAGCTCTTTTTGTGGTGGCAGAGAATTGGAAATCAAGGGGATGCTAATCAATTTGGGAATGGCTGAACAAGTTGTAGTATATAAAGGTAATGGAATACTATTGTGCTATAAGAAATGATGAGCAGACAGACTTCAGAATAACCTGGAAATACTTATATGAATTGATGCTGAGTGAGGGGAGCAGAACCAGAACATTGTACACAGTTACAGCCACATTGTGCAATGACTAACTTTGATACACTTGGCTCTTCTCAGCAATTCAAGGTTATAAGACAATACCAAAAGACTCATAATGGAAAAAAACTATCCATCTCCAGAGAACAAATTACGGAGTCTGAATGCAGATTGAAGCAAACAATTTGCTCTCTTTTTTTGTTTTGTTTCTTCTTTCTCGTGGTTCATTCCATTGGTTATAATTCTTCTTTACAACATGACTAATGTTAAAATATGTTTAATGTGGAGGTATATGTAGAACATATATGGGATTGCATGCCATCTTGGGGAGGGGAAGGGGAGAAAATTTGGAACTGAAAAGCTTGTGGAACTGAATGTTGTAAACTAAAAATAAATAAATAAATTTAAAAGGAAAAAAAGAAAAACGACTAAACAAATATGTTGCATCCTCCAGTAGAATATATACTCTTTGAGGGCAGGGACTGTTTTACCTACTATATATTTGTATCCCTACTGCGTATGTCTTGGTACAAAGAAGACACTTAATAAGTCCATGTTACTGGTTAGAATGACTTATACTTCAAATACTTTTCCATGGCAAAGTAAGAAGCCTTAACACCTGGGAACTCTGCCTAGGGACTTGGACTATGGGAATTTCCAAACCTGTTCTGCGGAAGCTGTCCCACCCTTTCCCAAGCACAAAGTCCCCAGTATCTCTCTTACAAATACAAGCATGTCAATCTGTCCACTCTCATAAAAGTTCCCTCCAGCAAGGTCATGAATCAGATATGCCTGAATTTAAGTTAATCACTGAACCAGCTAATACCTGAGTTTAGGCAAATGCAGTCATGTACAGAATCAGAACCAGGGCCTTCCAGGTAGCTTTCACCCATGTTCAGGTCCCTGTCTTCAATTTCAGCCTACTGACAGGCCTGGGAAAGCAGTAACTGAGATGAAGATTTATGTAAACAGAAAGAATACTGCTGAGGAATCATAAAGCTTGAAATTCCCCCTGGATCATGATTCATGCGCTGAAGACCAATACAGCACATTCTGCAGTTCAATTTATGGGCCTTCAAAGAAAGTACTGCCGGCAGATTTTGTGTCTAAGTCCAAAAGCCTGGGCAATTAATTAAAAGCTGCCTATCCAATCACATGGCAAAAGCCACAGCTTTACAGATTACCCCAGTTGCCCTGGGTGAAATTGGCTTTCAAACATTTGCCCCATGGAAACAACCTCCATCCACCTTTACTGAACCCGAGCAGTCAGAATGTTTCAAACATAGAGTTCAGGGTTTAAAACCATTGACCTCTCCTCATCAATGGGTAAGATTAATGTACATTGGCAACCAGGGGCATCATAGGAAGCTGCAAACGCCTTCCATATTAACTCTAACGTCCTTTCCAGTTCTAAAATGCTATGACTTCATCCAAGAGGTAGAGAAATAAAGTGAAAACAACTTTAACATTGATTCAAGTGCCTCCTCTTCCAAGAAGACTCTACTGATCTCCACAGTGGAAAGCGATCTCTCCAACCCGAAATTTTCTCATGGAATTTCTTTCTGGATCTTTCTTTTGCTCTTAACATCTTCGAACCTTTATCATACTAATGTGTGGCTATGTCATCTCTCCTTCTACTAGACTCTCATAGGACTGCCTTTTTTTCCTCCCATTTCTGCATGCCCAGAACCAAACACCGTTCCTCACTTAGTATTTGCATGTAAGACATGTTGAACTGAATTAGAAAACCTGGGTATGACAATCCATAGGTACTCCATATGATTTTAATCACTTTGAATCACTTAAGCCTCTTTGAGGCTCAGTTAGTACAGCTACAAAAATAGAGATTAATCTACAAGCATTTCTTAAGTCTACAAGGCGTCAGGCTCTGTACTAGGGACAATAATACTGGCAATAACTATCTCACAGAGTTGTTGTGATAATCATAATAGATCTTGCTTATGAAAGGTGATCAAAATAGATGGGCCTTTGTAACTATTAAATCCGAGATATTTCACAAGTCACTGCACCTTGGGTCCATAAGAGACTTTTAAGCATCATCTATTTATAGGTGTACAGAAGGGGAACAGACCCCTCCAAAATGGACGGGGACGGGGGAAATGAAAAATGGTGAATAGTTTTTAAAATCATTTTTGAGAAGCAGTATGGTATGTTGGAAAGAGCACTGTTACTGAAATCAGAGCAGAAAGACCTTGTTACCATGAGACCGTAGGCAAATTGCTTTAACTCTCTGGCATTCTTCACCTGCAAAATAAGAAAGCTGGATAAGAGGAGCTTTAAAGCCCTCCCAGCCCTCACGTTCTAATACTTCTATGATTGACTGTTTATGATAGTTAAGGTTAAATGCTTGTGAACATACAGACACAGAAATTTGCCAAGTCTGTTCTTCAGCCTCCAAACAGGACAAGTCTGAACCATCCAAGTCTCACCCAAGTTCCCAACCTGAAGAGAGAACTAGGCTCAGGAGACCAGTAAATACTTGGTCAAACCACTCATCAAGATGAAATGATCTCAAAAACATACTTTTGTTTCCCTACAATTAATTTTATATTAATATTTGGGGTTAAGCATATGAGAAGACCCTTGTCAACTAGACAATCACTTCCTAAACTTCCCCTAGCACAAGCGTAGCCGACACAGAGGACTACACACAGCTCTTCAGAATTGTGTGAGCAATCCAGGAAGCAGGGGTGAAGAATAAAAACTGACATCACAAATTGTATTGGAGAAAGGAAATTTAAAATGTAATGCTACATCCTAATACATGAGACTATACTACAGAAACATATGAAGAGGCTCTAATCAATCAGCATTATATTTAGTATAAAAACTAAAACTTGACAAGAAATACAGTTTGGCCAGCTCATATCCCATAACAGGTGGGGCAAGGTGTGTTTCTATTTTTTTAAATGCCTCATTCAGAAAATGCTTCATAAGACAAATAATTAAGGTTCTCACCTATGATTACGTATCCTCATGGACTAAAGGTGTGTCCTTACTCTGGGTCTCTCTAAACCCTGATTGTTTAAGTTGCCTTGAAGGTTTTCCAACAAAAGTATGAAACTATGTCTCAGTCTCCAAATTAGTCAGCCCTGTTAAAAAAAATCACCTTATCCTTGAGAAGGGCCAGACAGAATGAGACATGAACACTTTAACTACTCTATATGCAGAGAGCTGTGTCCACTCTCTATATTTTAAGACAATTTTTTAACCTAGTTTCTTTCACTAGAAGCAGTAGTAACTTAATTTTCCAAGTGCTAAAATCAAAAAAGCTGTTTTGTAAACTGGGGGTGAAGGGAGTGGTCAGGTCATCATCGATGCGTGATGACTTGCCTTTCTCAATTGCATCTAAGGATGGTAAACCTATTTTCAGGTAACATCAATTCTATAATCAGGGGCATTACAGAGGGAGATGTGGGGAACAGTTTCAAATTTCCATTCCCTTTCATCCCTCAGCATAGTGCCTTGCAAATAATAGGTGTTTGATAAATGCTTGCTTAATTGAATTTCTTAATAAAATTAAAATCACAGAATCATTAAATTAGGGAATTCAACGGCAGTATTCTGTGGCCAGGATCTTATCTCCTCCACTTCCCGAAACTCTCAGCCAATTATTTCTAGTTATTTTTAGACCTGTTATCTTAGTATTTATTACCCAAGACATAGTGAAGAGGTTGCTTTTTCTTGTAGCGAGGACCTGTGATTTCACTGGTATCAGAACTCCTGGTGATTAAACTCATTCTGCCAATGCAAGTCAGCAACTGTCCAACAATTCGTCTTAGAGAGTTGCCTTGCCATTGACAGTTACATGACTAGCCAGAATTGGTCAGAGGTAAGGCTTGAACCCAGGTCTTTGTGAATCAGAGGTTGTCTCTCTATGCACTACACCACCCTGGCAGTTTCTGAGGCAAACAAAAGTTATCATAACACAAAAATATTTACTAATGAATTGGCCACTTAGCAAATTAGTTCCTACTTAAACATCCTTCCTTCACTAACATTAATGCCTATCTACGACTATCCCTATTTAGTTAATTTTCAGCTAGTTTCTAGTTGGCTTTCTGTAGCTATTCAAAGAGGACGATCTGACTATCAAGGAATGGAGAGAAGCACTGGGATAAATTGATGAAGTCTTCCAATATTTTTGCTACAAAGCTCTCCTACTGATGAGACAGGGGAAAATTGAGCATGAGTGAAGGATATTTTATTTTGTTATCTGGTAGGAAAAATTACAATTTAAAAAATCAACATTTGATTCAGTCTTTATTTTTTAAATAGTTGTTGTGGTGGCGGTGGTTATTCAGTTGTTTCAGTCATATCTCACTCTTCATGACCCCATTTTGGGGTTTTCTTGGCAAAGATACTGGAGTGGTTTGCCTTTTCCTTAAAAATAGTACATAGGAGCAGCTAGGTGGTGCAGTGAGTAAAGCACCGGCCCTGGAGTCAGGAGGACCTGAGTCCAAATCTGGCCTCAGACACTTGACACACTTACTAGCTAAGTGACAAGTCGCTTAACCCCAATTGCCCTGCCTCCCCCCCCCAAAAAAAAGAATTTAAAAATAGTACATACTTGTAATTACCACATAAATTGTGTCAACATAAACTAATTGTATATTCTTAATTTTGTTTCATTTTTCAAGATAAAATCCTAATTAAGTTTTCCCTTTTGGCTCCCCATTATTTACTATGAAAAGGAGGTCCTTATTTTAAATGGATTAACATTGTGACCTTTTCTGGTATCAATTATCCTTGGAAAATGAAGATCTCCTTGTGTTTGCTCAACTGGTAAGGCACAATGCTAAAAGGGCCAAGGCTTTTAGTTCAATCTCCACATAGACTTATTTCTGCCCTATTCGGCCATCAGAGGGTAATTTGTGACAAGGGTCACCTGACTGACAGGTGCAGGCCATTCCATCACAAAGTGGAACTTGGGAAGAGTGTGTGGATGCCTCTGAGCAAAGCATTTACCAGTAAAGTAACATTACTCACACTGAATAGTGTTACCTTCACACACTACTGTGTCATAGAATGACACAAGTTGGAGTTGGAGAGAAAAAAAATTATCTATTGATGGTTTTTGCGTGTGGTTTTTCTCTATTTTGTTAGCTCTTACTGGCTCTTTGATAGCCAAACCCACAAAGACACTAAATCAATTCTATGCACTCTTGATACTATTTTAAGGAAATAGTGAAGGGCAGTTGCTAAGGGCATCTATTTATGTGAGGAACAGAACATGGCCAACAGAGCGGTAGGATGAAGATCACAAAGCCTGGATGCTGAATCCTCATAATTTCTCCTCCATCTGGTTTCTGTACCCTAGAAAATCCTTCAGTTAATTTTCCATCATTACCTTATCCTCCATTTTAAAAAATTATGAGAATTTCCAGTGCTGGAATAATAAGCAAGAAAATTAGCAACAATACAACAACTCTTTCAAGTCAAATAACACAACCAAGAGAGGAAGGAGCTTAACTTAAGAGGGAGGAGATGGGATTAGTCAGAAGGAAGAATTTCCCAACAGTGAATTGTGTTTAAATGCCAGAAGGGGGGGCTTAAGTGAAACTTTTTTTCCCTAAAGGCCTTTAAAAATGAAGTGTTCTCAGTGGTTTCAAGGTTCTAAGATTCTGCCTAAGGCAGGAAATTATTTTAGGGTCACTTTGCAAGTTTAGTGTGTACAGGTGACATTCAGAAGAGTTTTTTCTGTCTATACCCTTTGCATGATTAGGATAAGCAGCCACCAGGCAAGCAGTGGTAGCCTTGTCATCCAAACAACTAAGCTTCCTGAAGCCACAATGAGCAGAAACATTATATTGCTTTTCCATTTAGCTGTACTTTCTAACTTATGCTAGAATTGCTAGACATAAACACTCCAATATATTATAAATCACTGTTTTAAGAGTTGATATATGATCAGGATAAAATTTAAAGAAATACAAATACTTAAGTATAACTAGGTACCCATCTTAATGATGCCTAATCGTTATTACTCTCTGCTTTTTAAAACTGGCTTTCCACCCAAGTTTCTTTCAAGTTTCTGAAACCTTCTTGGAACATGTTCATAACTCTAATGCTTCAGGCTAGCTTGGCATCAGAAGCCTTTACAAGCTATTTTCCATCTGCCAGATGCTTCTCTTCAGCCTTTACTTCTCTAAAGGATGCTTCCAAACTAATCAGTGAGAAAGAATTAAGTTGCTTTATTAACACGCCTAGCCAGCACTATTCAGTTAAATTCAATATTGATCAAGTCTATTGAACAAACTATGATGTGTATTTGAATGAACATTCCATTCATCTGATCTATCAGAAAATACCTATATCTCAGGCAAACACTGCCGATGAAGGACGAACTGGCCCCATAACTGATCAGAAACAAGAGAATAAACTGGACTGAATTCAGGAAGTTGGACAGCTACTTTTACTTGTCCCAAATTACTCACTGAAACAAAAAAACCTGTTTTAAACACCAAAATTATTGATGATGGTAATACTAGATAGGTATAAATCATGAAACACCAAAATATTTTAAGGATTAAAACTGTAGGTAACCCAAAGGTCAATGGAGAGACATAAGAGAGAGAAAAAAATAACAGAGAAAAAACAGAACAGAGAAAGGAGGTGGATAAGTCACCTAAGGAGAATGAAGAACAACAGGAAAATAATGGAGTCCTATATTTTAAACCACTAATTGTTAAAAGATCTATACAAAAGGCTCTAGGCCAGTGGGCAGACTAGAAATGGAAGATATATAGAAGATCACACAGGATGGAAAAGCATGGATTATTTCCCATCTGTGGATCTACACCTTGATAAAGAATACCCGCCCCCATTGATGAGATGATAGATCAGTTAAATAATAAAATATTTGAGTGCTAATGAAATATTAGTGCTCATATGCCAGATCAGTAAGAAGATGCAAAGGTAGTCTTTGTGCTCAATGATCCTACAATCTATTGGGGAACAATTAGACATACACAAATAAAAATAACACAAGGCAGAGCGTCAATATATACAAGAGAAGTCCAAAGTACTATGAGAGTTCAGAGAAAGGGTGGGATTATATTTAGAAAGGACAGGGAGGGCTAAAAGGAATGAGATAGCAATTAACTTGATCCTTGAAAGATGGGTAAGATTTCAACAGTCAGCATTTGGGAATGAGGGTCTTGCAGACACAAGAGACAGCATCAGCAAAGACACAAATGTGGCAAAATAAAGTCAAGAGGAAGTACTTTTTTTCTGGAAGATGACATGTAAAAAGACCTTCTATGACATAGGTCTATGAGCTAGGAACTACGAACTCCTATATCCTTCTTCCATAATAGCAAAGGTCAAAAGGGGAGGAAATACAGATATAAACAATATATATGAAAAAAGAAAGAAAAAATACAATCAGAAAGCTTTAGCTGATTAAAATTAGATTTCTTCTATCTTAACCTTATTACTACTACTACTAGCTAGCTAGCATTTATATCATTTTGGCTTTTATAAACATTCTCATTTTATCTCATTTAGTTCTCTGCCACCTGAAGCTTAGGCTAATTTGCATTGAAAAGTTCCTTTAAAACTTAGAAAAAAATTATAAAAATTACCTGGAAATTAAATTTATCACAATCTCCTTACCCTCAAAATTCCTCACTCACATAGTAACAGATAAACATTTTATGAAAAATTCAAGATTTTTTTTAAAAAGTTAGGCTTATTTGAACATTCCTATTAAAAATATATTCAAATAGAACTTAAGTCTGGCAAACTTTCAAAATCCTTGCCTACTACATGACTCTATATGATCAAAAGACAAGACAAAAAAAAAGTCCCCATTACAATCATATGCAGTTCCTAGCCATTTTCTGTGAGCAAAACCTGCAAAGATAGCTAATAAATAACTGTAGCCTAACTGACCCAAACCATTGATTGGTCAGAATTTATTTTTGCTGCGTTGCATTTTAAGACAAAGAAATGAATCAGAAGGAAATAAGGTCATATCTGAATTTAGTTTAGTTTTGTTTTTAAATTCATGTTCAAGACATTCAAGTCAAGTCAAGAAAGATTTATTAAGCACTTACTCCGTGCCAGCCACTGTGCTATGCACTGGGGATACAAAAATAGACCCCCAAAAAATCTCTGCTTTCAAGGAGTTCACAATCTAATTGGGAAGGTAACATGAAGAGACCTACGCACAAACGTAAGAGGAGATAGATTGGTGCTGTATATAGAGCCCCAAGTCTGGAGTCAGGAAGACTTGCATTCAAATCTGGCCTCAGACACTTACTAGCTGGGTGACTCTGGGCAAGTCACTTAACCCAGTTGGCCTTAGTTTCCTTATCTGTAAAATGAGCTGGAGAAGGAAATGGCGAGCCACTCCAACATCCTTGCCAAGAAGGCTCCAAATGTAGTCACAAAGTGTCAAGCACGACTGAAATGGCTGAACGACAACAAATACACAAAGAAGACAGATAAAATATAGATGATAAGTAAGATATGTGCTGGTATCAGTCCATGGTCAACCCAATCTCCTCCATTTTCTCAAACAACAGTAAAATATATGATGAGAAGGGGTATTCAGGATGATGACCCTCAGACCCTAATAAGATCAATCTTCAATCCACAAAAGACTAAATTAGACCTGACTTACTAAAGCATAAAAGTAGGCCAATACATTTTTAGAAAGATTTTCAGTACTGAAACTTAACCTTCACTTAACCGGAGAATTAAATTTAACATAACCCCTTCCTTCCCCACACACCCAAGGTAATTCAGGTTTTTATTAGATGTAATTTTTTTAAAATCTCACATTTTACAAAATTATCTCTACTTGGACAAAAAGTTGGCTTCAAAGATCAGAGGACAGGTGAGAGGAGAGAAAGGATAAGGGAAGAGGGAAGGGGAAAATGGGTTCAATGATAATATATTACATGTCACTTCAAAGTTTACAAAGCACTTTCCTCAAAACATCCCTATGAGGTACAAATTGCTACCGTTTTATAGATAAGGAATCTAAGACTCAGAAAGATTAAGCAACTTCTTCAAGAGTCTATGATTGAGAGGTGAATGCATTCTTTCATTTTATAATCATGCTTAAAGATATAGAAGAAAATAAATGTCCAGAACAGCCATTACTATAGAGTACAGAGACCTAGATTTAAGGACTAAGAACCCTAGTATCCCAATCCCCTGGTTTCATTCACCCCCAATGCTCTCCAGAAATATTTAAAGACATCAGTTATTTTAATTTCTTGACAACCTGATACGGCAAATTTCTTCACCTTCACTCTGACTCCCTATCTTATAAATGAAGAAATTGATCTTTAAAAAATCTAGATATTTAATTCCACTTCCTTTATGAAACAAGCCTTTCTTTGACCATTCAACCCACAGTGATCACTCCTTCTATGAATGAATGTCATTGTTCCAAATGGATAAAGAACGACTATCATCCAGACCAAGTCATGTAGTTGGACAGACAATCTACAGAACGCATCCACCAATGCATGTACATTGGACAGACACAGAGTAAGGAAAATTTGGTCAGTCCAAAACTTAAAAGGCAAAGAAGAGCAGGTCAGATTGCATTTGGGAAGTTGCAGTGTTCCTTTAATGATCCCAAACTTCTTCCTAAAACAAAAAGTCAAATCTTCTTTCCATGTTGTCTCAGTGAGACATGGAATGCCATAGTCTCCAAAAAACTGGTAATGAGCATCACTCAGAATAAAGGCACATGCTGCATGTGAGAAGGCTGGTCATGTGACAAGAGCAAGGGATAACCAATAGCCCATATGCTCCTTTGATATCCTCAAAAGAAATGTCAAAAAAATCATGGAAGGCCTCAAATACCACGGTGAAGTCTCTGTAGTGAATTTTTAAACAGACATGGACAAGAATCATTCAAAGTGGGTAGGTGTAGATGGGCTGACTGGAGGAAACACCCAAAATGATGAGTACAAATTAATGGCACTTATTGACTGTGCCCACTAATTGGCACTTGAAAATGAGGTCTTGTGCTACCTCTGTACTCCTATTTAACTTTTCAAGGTGCATATATCTTTTCATATCAGCTAGACTAACTTTCATACTAGCTAGACAGAAGCCCTGCACTTCTTAATAGAAGGCAAATCAGTAAATATTTTTAAAGGCTGAATCAAAGCATTTATAAAGTAACTGGAGAGTCCTCTAGGTTAAGCATCCAATATAAGCCAATACCTGTGTTTTTACATCGCTTTTATAAACTGTTGATGGTATCACCATTATGACTAAAATTTGATTGGTCAAGGCTAATGCTACTCTTACACGTGAAGACTGACAATCATGGGTGACAAAAACTCATTACCCTCTTTGGACTCCAAAAAATATCAGACAGGTTTCTTTGAAGTTATCATTTTTGAAAATAAATACCCACTGCTCTGGGTGCTCAAAGACAGCCTCCCAGCCAAGTAACTCTATCTGCACTGGATAGGATCTCTGTTTCCCTTCTAGAAAGTCCATCTGAGAAACCAGGCAAAATTTTGTCACAACTGCTAAAGCAGAATTTTAAGTATTCCTCCTCCCTTCTCTAAATGAAATAAAAGAAAGCAAATTATATTAATTATTTCCTTTGAGTGAAGTAAGGCAGCTAGGTGATACAGCGCTTAGAGAGCTGGGTCTGGAATCAGGAAGTCTTCTCTTCCTGAGATCAAATCTGGCCTCAGACACTTGCTAGCTATGTGACCCTGGGCAAGTCACTTAACCTGGCCTCAGTTTCCTCATCTATAAAATGACCTAGAAAAGGAAATGGCAAAGCACTCCAGTATCTTTGCCAAGAAAACCCCAAATGGGATCATGAAGAGTCAAACATGACTGAAACAAGTGAACAACCACAAAAATGAGTGAGGTACTAAGAATGGGGGATACAAATACAAGAGGAAAAATAGTCCCTGTCCTCAAAGAACTTATATAATACAAAGAGACAACAAACATAAAGGAGTCTTGGTCAGAAGATGGTGGGGATAGTAGTATACAGAATAAGTCTCAGCAGAATAGATTGACACATTCCTTCTAGGAACCATGTCACAGTTCTATTGATTTGATCATGGTTCCAACATGGTGGCTGATTGGTGAGACTGCTGAGAAGTCGGTCAGGGAGCAGGGATTGAGTGACCTGAAGCCTGACTAGGGCCTGCCTCAAAAAGTGAGCCAGATAAGGCAAGTACCAATCAGGGGAGAGGAGGCCCCAGGGCAAACATTCCAATGATAAAAGAATTTTGAGATGAAAGCATGGTCAGCTGATCCCAGCAGCGAGGTGGCTGGTGAGGATAACTAGAGCTGGGGAGGGAAGTTTTGCTCAGGCCTGCTTCAAACAGCAGACCCCAGAAGGTCACCATAGACATGACCTTACTTGCAACCAAATCCTGATTTCTGAGGCCAGCACTGGGTAGAGAGGGAGCCCATTAAATGTCTCATAAAATGTTCCAAGACTTTTATAGCAGCATTACTTGTAATTACAAAAAACTAGAAGCAATCTTACTATAAAACTATAGGGGAATGGTCAAATAAACTGTTGGACGTTAATGTAATGGAGTTCTATAATGAGATTATAAATGAACAAATATGAAGAATATAAAAACCATAGGAAGAACCGGATAATATAATGCAAAGTGAAAAAAGCAGAAGTCACAACTGAGAACACACTGAGTTCAGCCACATAAAATGACAAAGGAGTGAATGCAAACAGAGGGAATAACTGAGAAGTTATTATCTTTATGTGTAGAAATTCATTTATTTAGATGTAAATAGTCATCAAGCCAATCAACTAGTTCTATTGATGACTAATACTAAAGTTAAAATTTTTGTTGTTGTTCAGTCATTTCAGTTATGTCCAACACTTTGTGACCCCATTTGGGGTTTTCTTGGCAAAGGTACTGGAATGGTTTGCCATTTCCTTCTCCAGCTCATTTTACAGGAAACTGAGACCAACAGGGTTGAGTGACTTGCCCAGGGTCACACAGCTAGTGGCTGAGGCCAGATCTGAACTCAGAAAGAAGAGTCTTTCTGACTTCAGGCCCAATGCTCTATCTACTGCACCACCTAGTTGCCAGAACCAAAACTCCACTATAGGCTTTTTAGCAGCTTTAATTAACATAGCTCTCTGATACCTCCAATTTAATCCAACTAGCACTGATTAAGCAGTCATATACTCATTACTAGAATAAAACAGCTGCTTCCTCTCAAGAAACTCACACTCTTTTGGCAGGACAAATGTGCACATAGGAAGTTAAAAACCAAAAGCATATATGGAACATGCCAAACAGTGTTATCTACACGGTATAGCTAGGACCCTGAGGGAAGTAGCACTTAGTGGGGATTTGGAATCAAGATGCCAGATTTGAATCTCAGCTTTGCAACCTATTTTACCTTTATGCTACCATTTCTTAATGTTTAAAATGTCAGAGTTGGAATGAATGACCATTAAGGTCCCTTCTGGCTCTAAATAATTCTACAGTATGATATCTTTCCTGACACACAGAAAAAGAACAAGGTACTTTCCAATGGGAAACAGGCTAGAGTAAATGTCCATTTCTATCCCCAAGAAAGTCATAGTAGTGTTCCTGCACTTTCACAAGCCCAAAAGAGTAAAAGTGAAGAGTGTACCCCACCGTCTTCCATGCCCAAACTCTGACACTGTCCTCCAGGCCCACTCCTTTCTGACTTGACTGTGTGGACATATGGTCAACTCATTATGGGTACTTCAGCCTTTTTCCATTTTCTGACATTAGTGACTAAGTAACTACTTGAAATAATTACCAAAAGAAAAAAACCAAACAACCACCCTTGTAGAACTTGTATTTTATAGCATTCGAGTCATCCTGTCTCTTTCCAGTTAAAAAACTCAAAGTGATTCTCTATTATATCAAGTCCTCACTCCTCTACCTGATTTTTGAATCTTAATCTAGCCCTGTCCAATCTTAATTCTTACTTCTGCTCCCCAGAGTAAATCCTTTGTTCTAGACAGGCCAATTCATGACTCTATTTGGGGACAGCCTGTGGAACTGATGGAAGGGAACCAACATAAAAGACCTCACCTTCCATGTCCACTGGACAGAAGACAATATGTACAAATGTTTGAACATGAGCATTTCTTGGTTTGAGATGAAATGTCAACATTTGACAACCAGAATGAAGAAGGATCTGCTTCTTCCTTTAAGGTTATGTTCAACATGCCTTCTTTGTTCTCCAAAGCTACTTCCTGAATTATGTGGACAGTCACCAAATGCTCATTCATCATCATCAACAAATAGTTATTTACTGTCAGAACTGAAGGACCTACAGAAAGCAATACATTTTCATGAGGCTAACATGACATCAATCAATCAATTCACTGAGAGCCTACTATGTATCCAGATCTGTGATAGGAACTGTGAAAAGAAAAGAAGAAAACAGAGTCTCTGCCCATAAAGATCTTTAAAAAGCAGGGAAAACCAAACTGAACACAGAAAATGACCACAAGTTATATCCTTCTCCAAATCATTTTACAGATGAGGAAACTGAGGCAAACAGGGTTAAGTGACTTGCCCAGGGTCACACGGCTAGTAAGTGCCCAAGGCTGGATTTGAATTTGAGTCTTGCTGACTCCAGGCCCAGTGCTCTATCCACCGTACCACTTAGCTGTCCTATACAAGAAACAGGACTACCTAAGTTTAAGTGTTGAGTTATTTTTATAAGATATGAGTGCTGTAAAAATTTGGAAGAAGAGACGATGGGTACTAAAGCTCCCAAGGACTCAGACCACTTTTACCTATTCCTTTCTTCCTTACAAAAATGAAAGCTGGTAAATGGGAGGAGCATTGATGAGGCAGCTTGGTGGTACAGTGGATGGGGCACTAGGCCTAGAGTCAGGAAGACCTGAATTCAAACCCAGCCCCAGATACTTATTAGCTGTGTGACTCTGGACAAACCACTTAACCTCTGTATGCCATATCTGGGTGGCACAGCGGAAAGAGTTCCCAGCCCGGAGTCAGGAAGACCTGAGTTCAACCGCCGCCTCAGACACTCACTACCTGTGTGACTCTGGGCAAGTCACTTAACCTCTGTTTGCCTTAATCCGCTGGAGAAGAAAATGGCAAACCACTCCTGTACTTTTGACAAGAAAATCCCAAATGGGTCAGAAAGAGACAGACGCAACTGAAACAACTCAACAACTGACACAGTTTCTTGAACTGTAAAATCGGGGTAATGATAGCACTTACATCCTAGAGCTGTTGTGAGGATCAAATGAGATATTTGTAAAGCCCTTAGCACAGTGTCTGCCACAGAGTAGGTGCTAAATAAATTCCTTTACCCTTCTTCTTCCTCCCCTCTCTTGGATTTGTAGCCACAAGACTGATTCAGGCCCTAACTCTGCCTTCTATAAACTGTGTGACTTTACATAATTTGTCTCTTCATAATTTGGGGCCTCAGTTTACTCATCTGTGAAAGGAAGAAACCAGACTGTTGTCCAAGGTCACTTACTAGCTCTAATATTTTATGATTCTAAGGACAGACTACCCACAATCCACTAGGAAAATACCCTGCTAGTACCCGTGCTGCTGCCCCTAATCCAAGTTTCCTTGGCCACTAAGGCAAAGACACACATAAGGCCTGGCCACTCTCCCAGGCTTGACTGCCCAAGAGCTGAGGGGTGCAGCATTCAATCATGCAGAAAAAAGTTTCCTATGACACAGGTTCTTTCTGGCTCCCTCAAACCTTCATACTCCATCTGGTTGGCACTTGGGCACATCCCTTTGTCATCAGTCCCCAAAAACAAACAAAATACAAAACCATTGTATCAACAGGAACTCACAAGAGTCTATGGAACATAGCCAATTACACTGATGGAGAACCTTTCCACAGGACAAAAATAAATTAAAACGACTCCTCTGGACTTCCAGAGTTCAGGGTTCCCTGGTCCTGGGAAATAGGAAGGCTGAGGGTGAGGCTAACAGGATATGGCTAAACTGGTTTGGCACCTGGTTTTCTCAAAGTGCCTAGGCATGCATCTGTAGCCTTTCATTGTTACTGAGCAGAGCCAGGCCCCCACCCTCTCACAGGCTTCCATTTGCTTCTCATTCATCAGTGCCTTCTATTCTGAAAAGGCCATTTCTAATACTCTTCTGCCCAACCTAAGCTGTTATTTCCAGACTAGGTACTAAAATTAACTCCTGTGGACTCCTTTCCCCCAATATATTACAACAACTGTCAGAAAAAAAACCCACAACTTTCCTTCAGAGTAGAGTCAAGCTTTATGTCATTACTGCTCAAAATAGAAACCTAAGAGGACTCACCATAATTCCCAAACCCAGTTTTTGACAGGACAAGTTTCCTCATCTGTAAAATCAAAAGGTTGAGCTAGGTTATTTCTCTGGTTCCTTCCTGCTCTTAGAATGTATGGTACACCTGGCTACAAATCTCTAAGTCAGGGAGGCAGGAGACATTGCTAATGGATTGCTTAACAATTTGAAAATCTGGCACAGATCTAATACAAAGAACTGCCCTTTGATAAACCTTACTTCAGATTGAGAGAGCCTGATTTCTCTAAGATCTTTTTCTGCACAGTGTTTGCCTCATTTTGCAGATGGGAAATGGGAAAGCATTAAGAGATCAAAGGCCATACCCTAAGCCCCCAGCAGCTAAAGATCCATCAGGGGACTCTAGAGACCCTGGGCTCCTGTACAATTCACAGAGCAAGTTTTGCCCTGTACACTGAAGATAACTGGTCTAATTTAGCTGCTTACAGATTTACTGGTTGTTTACCAGTTACAAACTAAGTGCTAGGAGGAAGAACTAACCTTTACAATCTCGAGACTGGCCTCGAGGCTATGCATTTATGGCCATTTCTAGTCTCAGGGTCAGCCTCAGTGGTAAATAGCACCAAAGCATATGTAGGAATTCCAGCACCTGGAGCAAATTCAGTTTGGTGTTGGGGGAGGTTAGATGAGGTAGACTAGACATAGAGGTCGTGAAAGGGAAGCTAATGAGGTTTCAAGGTGGCCCAGTGGTACAACCGTTAGAGTTCTGGGCCTTGAGTCAGGAAGATCTGAGTTCAAATGTGACCTCAGAAATTCTAGCTAGGTGACCCTGGGCAAGTCACTTATACTCAGTCTTGGTTTCCTTGATTGTAAAATGGATTTCATGGTGGTTGTGAGGAACAAATGAGAGAATATTTGTAAAAACAGTTAACACAGTGCTGGGTACAAAATAGGCGCTCAATCAATGCTCATTCTCTTCCCTTCCCTAGGGAAGAATGTGGAGGCCAGGCTTTTCAAAGGAGGAAAGGATGACTGAGATATTGCACTTATTTGGAAGGAAGGGGAGTGGGATCTGGAGGTTCACAGAGAGCAAAGATATGGATAGGAAGAGTTTTAAAGGAGAGAGTTACTGAGTGATGACATAGGAGTAAGAGTCTCTAAGTTGGGGGGGGGGGGAGTTGGGAGGGAGAAGGAGGTAATATATAGAGCAATTTTTCCTCCTGGCCATGTTTGGCAGGGAGAAAGAAAAGCCAGCTTTGGAAAGGGTGGTGGGTGTCCTTAGGAGGTACGGCATCTTCAGGCAGAAGCTATGGTGTAGTGAACACCACCAAGATGGAAGGAACTAGGAAGGATAATGAAAACAGTGCTGGACTTGGAGTCAGGAAGCCCTGAGTTTAAATCTTGCCTCAGATGCTTACTAACTTTTTAGCCTCAGTTTCCTCATTTGTAAAATGAAGACAATAAAAGCATCTACGTCATCAGGTTCTTGTGAGGCTCAAATGAGATAAAACTTTAAAAGTGCTTTTTTTCGCAAACCTTACATCACTATATAAATGTTAGCTATTACGATGATTCTTATTAAGGAAAGTTTATTGTCCTACAACTCTCCTTTATTGTTAACAATAAAGAGTTTTTGGAACTGATACAGATTGAAGTGAGCAGCAACAGAAGCACAATTTATACAACTACCGCAACAACACAAAGGAAAACAATTTTGAAAGACTTCAGAGCTCTGATCAAACCATGACCAATGCACAGCCTCAGAAGGATGATGATGACTCACGGCATCCACCTCTCAACAGAGAGGTCATGCACAGGAGGTGTAGAACAAGACATAGCTTTTTAGACATAGACAACATAATGGTTTGTCTTGCTTGACTTATTGTTACTAGGCATGGCTGGGGAGTGGAGGGGGGAGAGTGGTCAGTAATAACATCAATAGAAATAAAAAGAAAAGAAAGAAAAGCATTAATGAAACATTGAAGAGAACATAAGAAAGTTTAGAAGGTGATACAGACAAGTAGTTCTTAATATCTTGTTAGATTTGATAGACTTTTTAAAAGCTATCCATAATAGAAGTTGGCAGTCTTATATACAATATTCTTGTATTATTTTTATCTTGAAACGTTCATGTTTGTTGTTTGTTAAATTCACTGTATATATGTGTGTGTGTATATATACATACACACATATATACACGTGTGTGTATATATGTGTGTGTACATATGTGTATGTGTGTGTGTGTGTGTGTATATATATATATATGTATATGTATATGTATAAAATAAAGGAAGGTCCCAGAAGGCAAAATGAAAAGGGAGGGCAAAAAAAAAGGATCCAGATGGGGGATGGTTCTTGATCGGGGTCAGCAAACCAACTTCCTGTTTTTGTACAGTCCAAGAGCTAAAAATTTTTATATTTCCAGATAAAATTGTATTGTATTTAAGAATGTAAAAACCCAGCTTGTGGGTCACAGGAGAAACAGGAGGCAGGCAGGATTTGGCCCTCTGGCAAGAGTTTACCAAGCCTCTGCTCTAGCTAAATCAGATAAGGATGAAATCATGAAAACAGGTAGCAGGACAAAGGGGTTTTCACCTAGGTAGAAGGCAATTTTCAATCAGAGATTAAAGGAGCAAGAAGGACGACTGTGCTCTCCTTAGTGCCCAGGGAATACCAAGGAATGGGAAGTTCAATCAACTTCAAGGTTCTAAATTAGAATGATACATAAGTGCCCCAACCTGTCCTGACTCTGAGGTGGAGCACCTCCATCAGTTGATGAGAGCAGAAGAGGGAAGGGCAGATTATTCATATGAAAGGAAACATTAACCATTCTCGTAATCACCGGCCAACATTTATTGAGTACTTACTCTGTTTAAGGGACTGTGCTTAACGTTAGGGAGATGTAAGATCCTCCAAAGAGGGTCCCCATGGGGGAAGAAGGACAGCTGCCAGCCCATGCTCATAGAATCACAGCTGGAAGGGGGCTTGGAGCTATCTAGCCCAACGCCCTCATTTGCAGATGAAGAAACAAATTCCGACAGGTTGAGTGATTTTCCCAAGGTTATACAGGTAGCTAAGTGACAGAGAAAGATTCAAACTCACATCGTTTGACTCCAAAACAAGAGCTCTCTTCACCTGCACCAGACTGCTTCTCATGGTGATCCCAAGCCTTCCAACATGACACAAGTCCTTAGGACATGGCCACCCTAGGGGGAAGGAGCCCTGGAAAAGAAGTGTGACGGGCATGGGACCCCAGTGTATGGCAGCCTGAGATCAGGGAAAGGGGCAGAGCCCGGTGGCCAGAATTCCACAGGGGCAGAGGCAGTGTAACCACTTCGACAAGCCAATGCCTAAGGCAAAGCCCCAGTCGTTCCAAGTTAGTTCCCACTGCATCACCTATGTCTGACCCCTTCCCAGCCACCATTCATTCATTCACCCAGCTATGGAATACCTCTGGAACTGTAATAATGGCCTGAGTAAAACCAAGTGCCCTTGGCACCAATCTAGCTTTACAACAAGCTAGTAAAGGCGATGGCATTTCACATTTCAATGACTTTTTTATTCAGTGCTCATGCAACTGTGGCTAATAACAGAAATGATTTGGGCAAGCTCACTGCAATCAGCATATCTTCCGAAGCCCACTGCTACCCAGGTTGTCAGCTTTCCAAGGCACAGATGATTAAAGGCCTCTTGTAAATACCCCTTCCAGTGAGTGAACAGCCTGAACAAATATGCTACACTTGAACTCTTTTCTCCTTTGTGGCTCCAGCCTCCAGAATCCTTCCCCAAGCTTCTCCAAAAGATAGCACCAGATCAGGGCTAAATTTGTCCTTTTCTGGGACTTGAGAAAAAACATTAATTTTATTCCACTACTTTTGACAAAGAAACACACACTAACTCCCCAATCTACTCTGCCTCCCTCACTTCAGAATTGTTTCTATTGATTTTGCAATCACATGATCACAAAATGTAAAGTGGTAAAAGATGTCATCTATTCCAGAGAGAGAAATCCCCTATTCCAGAGGTGTCAAACTCACAGCCAGCAGCCCAGAAAACTCTCAAAAACTGCAGAACCAGATTAAAATGTAATTGAGAAATGTTTAACAGAATAAATAAAAATATAATGCAACATAGATAATGTTAATTTGTGGTTTTTCTAAGTCAATATGTACCCTGCAAGGATCCATTTCTATTTGAGTTTAACACCACAAATCTAGTCCGTCCATACCAACAAGGAAATAGACCCAGAGACGGGAAGCCAAAGTTTAAACAGCTAGTAAATAATAGAGAAAAGATTCATTAAAGTCCAGGTCCTCTCTGAATCCAAATGCAGTGCTTTGATTCTCTCTGTGCCCCCTAGGGAAGCGAGATCAGAGGAAAACTTTTCTTATTCCTACCCCCCTGCTCCCTCCCAACCCACACCCATGGCTTCTGCCTCGGCCCAGCCTAGCCCAGCACAGTGAGTCTGCAACACACTTTAATTCATTTGACCTGTCACTTCAAGGAAGGAGGGAAATCCTTGGCAGTAGCTCCTGACAGACAGACCCCGGCTCCCTTGAGTGTGAGCATTCTCAGTTTTTCTTGTCATCTCCCATTTCCTCACCATCCATCTTTGGCTGCAGAGCAGACTCTTGATATATTGAGAACTTTTTTTGCATTGCATTAGTAGCTCAGGTGCAGGCATCTTTTATCGCCCCACACATCGCTTGGAATAAAAGCGAAAAGACAGCCATCGCATCACTCTGGACGCCAGAGGGCTGAGGAGGAGGGACATGTGTTTAACCATTGATTCAGAAGGCCACATAAGAAGAGGCAGCTTTGCATGGCAGAGACCCAAACGTGTCACATCCACATAGAATGGAGCTGTTTATAACCACACAGATAATATTGGAACCCGTGAAATCAGCCTTTCGTGTAAACAGAATAGATAGTGGCCTTCTGCCACCAGCATACGAGGCCCGAATTCTCAATACTACTGTGGCTAGCAGGTTAGACAACCGAAGGGGGGAGGAGATGGAGAAAACTGTGCCACTAATATCTCCAGGCCTGTTTACCCATTTGCAAAGAGAGAGGGGTGAACTTCATTATCTTTAATGTTCTATCATTCAGAGAAATTCTATCCTTTTTTACATAATTTATCCATATTCACATCTGAGCAGCAAAGAAAATCTATGATCTGTAGTAATATCACACTTGCATTTGCATTCAATATCCATTATCTTATCTAATCCTCACCCTAATCCTGTGAGAACCACAAGGCAGGTATTTGTTTTCCTCATTTTACAGATTAGCACATAGGATCAAGTAGGTGACTGACTTGTCCTGACTCTGGTAGCTCATAAATGGAGAGAGAATTAGTAGAAACCAGGCCTTCTGATTCCTCATCCAATACTCCTTCAAACCATGCCATACTGCCTCCACCTTTTCCCAATAGCACGGGTCAGACTGACCAGAGGGTCCTCTGAGCCGTAAAGGAACAGAGAAGTCCATTTCAGATGAAGAAGGGCTAGAGAATTCTAGGACCTAATCGATGCCCTCTTCCTCTTCTCACAGCCCTTGATATGGGCGGCTCACTTAGCTTTTCTGGTTTCCTGTACGTAAAATGAGAGGGTTTAACTAAATGGCACCTGAAGCCTCCTCCCAGCTCTAAATTTGTGATCCTATGATTGTCCCCCATCATTTTCTCCTTCAATCCAGTATCTGATGACAAGGTGACCTTCTCCTCACAAAGGGCCACCCCCTCTACAACCTAACCCTATGACTCCATCTTCTCCCATTTCCTGCAGCGGATCACCATTATCATTCCTTCCCTCTCCAATTTTCAGTCTCTCTATTTACTGATTCCTCTCTATTGCCTACAAAAATACCCAAATCTCTTCAATCAAAAAACCCCCAAAAAACACAAACTAGAAAACCCCACTAGTTCCTACCATCCCTGCCATCACCCTATATTTCTCCTTTCTTTCTGAACCAAAATGCTTGAAAAGTCTTCTACACTTGGGCCTCCACCTTCTCTCTGCTAACTCTCTTCTTAAACCCCTGTAAATTGGTTTCTAACCTTATTGCTCAAATGAAACTCCTCTCTCCAAAGTTACCAACCAAATGACTCTGAGGTACCACATGACATCCATCAGATTGGCTAACATGACAAAACAGGAAAACCATAAATGTTGGAGAAGAGGTGGGAAAATTGGAACACTAATGCATTGTTGGTGGAGTTGTGAACTAATCCAACCATTCTGGAGAGCAATTTGGAACAAAGGACTTTAAAACGTGCATACCCTTTGACCCAGCAATATCACTTCTAGGTCTGTATCCCAAAGAGATCATAAAATGGGAAAAGGACCCACATATACAAAAATATTTATAGCAGCTCTTTTTGTGGTGGCAAAGAATCGGAAATGAGGGGATGCCCATCAATTGGGGAATGGCTGAACAAGTTGTGCTATTTGAATGTAATGTAGTACTATTGTGCTATAAGAAATGATGAGCAGACAGACTTCAGAAAAACCTGGAAAGACATATATGAACTGATGCTGAGTGAAGTGAGCAGAACCAGAAGAACATCGTACACAGTGACAGCCACATTTTGGGATGACTGACCTTGATAGTCCTAACTCTTCTCAGCAATGCAAGGATCTAAGACAACTCCAAAAGACTCACAACGGAAAACGCTATCCACATCCAGAGAAAGAACTTTGGAGCGTGAATGCAGATGGAAGCAGACTATTTGCTCTCCTTTTCTTTTGTTGTTTTATTTTGTTTCTTCTTTCTCATGGTTTTCCCATTAGTTCTAATTCTTCTTTACATCATGACTAATGTGAAAATGTATTTAATATGAATGTATAAGTATAGCCTACATCAGATTGCATGCCATATTGGGAAGGGGGGAGGAAAGGAAGGGGAAGAAAATTTAAAACTCAAAAGCTTATGGAAGTGAATGTTGAAAAATAAAAATAAACTAATTAATTATTAAAAAAGTTACCAACCAACAATCTCTTAACTGCCAAATCTAATGGACTCTTCTCAAGCATCAATATCCTTGACATATCTGCAATATCTAATACTACTGATCAACCTCCTCTTCTGGACACTCTTACCTAATCAGGTTTTCTTGACATTGCTTTCTCCTAGTTTTCCCCTTGCTTATCTGATGGTTCCTTCCCATTTCGTTTGCTGATTCATCATTTCTATCATGTCTACTAACTGGGAACGTACCCCAAGTTTCTGCCTAAGGTCTTCATCTCTTTTCTCCTCTACATTCTTTCTTTGGTGATCTCATCAACTATCATGGATATATCCAGTGCTAGCCCCTCTCCACAGCTTAAGCCAAATATCACTATCTATTAGACATTTTTCAACTCAACATTCAATAGATACCTCAAATTCAAAAAGTCCAAAACGTAACTCGTTATCCTCACCTACCCACCTTGCCTCCCTGTTACTGTTGATCTACAACCTAGATGTCATCTTCCAGTCAGCTGCCAAATGTTGTCATTTATATCTTAATTCTGTCTCTTGCATATATTCCCTCATATCCATTCACACAGTGACCACTGAGCTCAGGCTTTATCATTTCTCACCTGGACTACTGCAATAGCCTCCCATTTGGTCTCTCTGACTTAAGACTCTTCATTTTCCAGTTCTTCATCCTTACAGCTCCCAAATGCACTTTTTTTAAAAATGAAGATCTGACCTTGTCCCCCACTGTTCACTAAACTCCAGTGGCTCTCTACTGCATCTAAGTTCAAATAAACTCCCTGATTTTACATTTAAAGCTCTTTACAACCTGGTCCCTTCCTACCTTTCCAGTCTTCTTATACATTACTCCCCTCCTTACCATCTAGGACCAAGCTATAATGACCTAGTAATAGCTCCCCACATGCATGACAATTTCATGTCCCATTTCTATGCCTTTTCATTGGCTGTCCCCATGCCTGGAATACTGCTCTGCCTAACCTTCATCTCTTAAAATACCTGGTTTCCTTCAATATTCAGACTAAGCACTACTTTCTACATCCAGCCTTTCTTGATACTCCCAGCTGCTAGTGAACCAAAACTACCTTGTGTACACATACACACACAAACACACACACACACACACACACCCCTTTCCCACTGGAATGTAATCTCATTAAAGTCTTTGTGTTCCTAGTACACATAAGTGCTCAACAAATGCTTGCTGACTAGTGGTGATGGTAGTAAGACTGGAGGAAAGCAAGGTAAGAAGGGTATACAATGGTATACACAGTTGGGCTATGAAAGCTGTTTGAGAACAGGAATGCATTTACAATGTTGTACCGCAAAAGAAAATATACAATAAATTTTCACTTGAGAGGTAGAAAATTTGAAAACTTTGGCTTACTTCAAAAGTTTTCCTATAAAAAAGTTTTCTATGTAGTTTCCATGTTTCACTGATCAATATCATTTTCTCCCATCTACTATACCCCTAATAAGTCACTCATCCAACAAATCTCCATTCTATTCAGGTTCTTTCCTCCCGGTTCCTCTGGGCAATTGGTCTAAACTCTGAAATCTGAACTAGGGATTGGAAACATGGGAAGCATCTTTTTCCTTCTCTTTCTAAAGAGCCTGTGGCCCCACCAAAACAAGAATTATTTGTTTTCAATGTATCTAGTACCTGAATACTTCTATTCCTAGGTTAGAGAAATAGCACTTGGAAGTACAATTTGGCTTCCTTTCCTCTGTAAGTTTCTGCATCTACAATTATCTTCTCCCCAGATAAACTACTCTATTAGCAAATAAAGTCCCAGTCTCATAGATGGCCTGTTTCTGGCTTTTTCTCACAAGAGATACTATGGAAATCACAGCTAGAGTGAGGAGGCTTGGGTTCCAGTCCTGGCACAAACTAGGTATGGGACCATACTTCACCTTGGCCTCAGGTTTCTCAACTATAAAAATAACAGTGCTATAGAAAGATGACCTCTCCTAGCTCTGACATTCTATGACTACATAATTTTATGGGATGAATAAAGAAAAATCGTCAAATCCAATCTATGGTGCAAGAAATAAACATGATAAAAAACACAAGAGAATTAAGGTGATCTGAGTTTTGGATAAGCACAATTCACAGTCTCTAACCCAAAGTGTCTCTTTAATTTTAAAGCTAGGTTCAGCAACACGCTTTCAGAGGGTCTGTAAGGTCAAAAGTATTTTCACAGTAATACTAAGATGTTTTAATTTCTAATGTGGTAAATATTAATATACTCAATCTACATAAACAAAAATTCTTGGAGGGTGGAGTCCTCAGTAGTTCTTAACAGTCTCCATGTGCCTTACAATAGTCTCAAGGTCACTCTCCAAATTTTTTTTTAATCGCCAAGAAATGCTTTGAAAATAGGACAGGATGTACACAGCAAGCCTCCCTAAGGAAAGCTCATGGTTTCCACGAGCTACCATCATGATCCAAATTAAGAAAGGACTTAGCAAACATTTTGGCCCTCTATATTCTGCCTAGTTCTCTGATTGTCTCATCTCTGGGAGTGTCTGTCTCTCCCACTAAACTGTAAGGTCCTTGAGGGCATGAGAGGACTGGATTGGAAGTCAGATAGCCTATAATCTGGTTTTAGATCTGCCAGTCACTACTTGTGTGACCTTAAGTAAAACATTTTCCCTCTTAGTCTCATTAATAAGAAGGTTGGACTACATGTTATCCATGGTATTTGGATGGATCTAAAAATTATATAAATTAATATTTGGGTTTTCCACATATATCAAAATGCTTATAGTTCATCAGTATTGTACTCTGGTATCTCAGAATGATCGTTTTACATTTAGGGCAAAGGAACTCTCAAAACAGCAAAGACAGTGGTTATCAGAGTCTGAAGCCAAGAGCTGGCTATTGGCAAAGGTGCCAGGTTTCAGCCATGAGGCAGGAAAAGAATGAAGCCAAAAGTAGATGGAGATCTATAGAGATCAAGGCAGTCACTGACACAAATCCATTCCCAATGCACAGTAGCATAACTTCAGGCACGCAAAAAGAAAATTCTCCAAAACTCCTAAAAACATCCAGTATAAGCTAATATCCTACTTAATGTCATTAATCACTGTGAAAATACAGTGCTGGGGAAACCACAGGACCAGGGACAGTCAGTGAAGAGAAACAACGTTCTTGATATCAGAATACAACGTAAAAACAGAAACGGAATTTTGTCATCAATTATGCCACCATCTACATTTTACAGGGTGGGAAACTGAGGCCCACAGTGGGGAAATGGTTTATCCAAGGTTACACAGCCACTGAATGAATGAGTAAAGAGCCAATGACAGATCTCATTGGGTTCAGGGTTCCTTCCACTATACTGCTGTGCCTTTTATGAATGAGGGACTGGGCTGAACAATGGTTGGATTTGTGTGCAAAGGTGCTGATGTTATTATGAAACAAAAAAAATGGATCACAGCAACCTTATGAAGGCTGTCCCTATAATTGGCTCTAACCTTCCAAAGCTTCTTGAGCAGGAATTGAGTACAAAAACACACCAACAAAAAGTAACTTTCAGCCTAAGATATCCCCCTGGGTGACCTTCCCCATGCTAAGCGTTATGTAATGAGACTGAATGTCCTATCTAATTTTCAAGCCATCCAATTGCTGCCTCAAATGACACATAAAAGCCTGAAAGAGTTCATGGGCTTCCCAAATGCCTACCATATTTCAGGCAAAATCCTGCTTTAACACAGTCAAGAAACATGATGATGGATGAGACCCACCTTCCATGTGAGAAGAATCTTCCTATATCTTTAGCCTATAGTCATGCGCTCCTATAGGCCACTGCTCTGCAGATACAACAAAATGTATATTATAGGTACTTTCATAAAATGCTTCCCATGGTTTAGCAATTACCTCTAATAACAAAGAGCCCTCTTGGGGAGGTAGTTAAGCATTTGCATGTAGGCACAAGGCATATCATAGCATGATACGAAATAATTCTAATCAAATTGGACCTATTTTTCAAATTTTTGTGCTAGTGATGTTTTTGGACTTTCATAAATTGGCTTGGGGGGTACAGTGAGGATAAAGAATATCTCTGTGATATCAGCACATTTGATGGAGGGGGCTATAAAACAATTAGACTCTGAGTCCTCTCATGGGGACTAATAAGAAGTGTTTAGAGTTGCTTTGTGGAGACCACAAAATAATAGTGGAGTAAAATGAAGCCTGTCTAATTATTCAGATAGATGAGTGAAAACATGTTGATAATATATTACACAACCATAAAATTTTTATTGTGGCTATAAAACAACATAGTCTTTGAGATCCACCCTCAGGGGAGAGGGCTCCAAGCAAGATCCCTCAGGAAGCTGAGTGGGAGAAGTGTTTAGACACAGAGGTGAAGAAAAGGAAACGGTGTCAATGTCTATAGATCCACAGAGGAGTAAGTCAGTTCAGCTCAGTGAGGCTCTAAGGGCAGGTCTACTAAGGAGTTCAAACTCAGAACTAGGGAAGAAGGCAGTCTAAGGGAAGTGAAGATGGTCAGACTTGATGGTGGGGGGAGATGAAGGAAAGTTAAGGAGGAATACAGGTGTCAGTCAGTCAACAAACACTGATTAGGGATAAATGAAAGGAACAAAGCAGACCTTGCCCTCAAGGAGCTCACAATGTAATGCCACAGGTAGAAAAATCCATCAAGGAATAAATAAAATGACTGAAAGATAAAGCTTATAGAATTTAACTGAAACGATCAGTCACATTAAGAGGTGAGATGAAACAAGAAGGTAAGCAGTTTCTAATACAGCAAGTAGAATTTCAGAGAAGGGTGAAGGCCTAAGGTCAAACCTAAAGTAAAGAGACTTTAGGATCCAGAAAAGAAAAAGTCATTTCTTACTGGGAGCTTTGGCAGGGAGCATAAGATTTCCTGGGTTACAGCCAGTGGTATTGAGGAAAGGATTCTGAGGTGACAGTTAGGATCAATGAAGAAATGCCCCCACTTAGGCCAAAATGAAAGTTGGGGAAGCAGATCGGAGACACTGCAAAAAGCAGTTTGGACTGGCCAATCCCACAGTCATGGAAGCTGGACAGTTACTGTCCAGACCATGCCTGAGAAGAATTTTAAGCAAGAAGGACCGAAGGAGCTTAGCAGGCAAATATACTGTTTGTTCAAGAATGGCATTAAAAGGTTGGTGTGTGATTATCAGGGCAGGAGAAAGGACAAAGAGAAGACCTGGTGGTTTTCCCACAAGAATCTCCATTTGGGGAACCTGATAAGCAAGTAGTAGCATTTAGAAAAAAGAAAGGCACACTAGCAAGTTGAGACCAGGGGTTTACTGGGGGAGGAAAAAAACCTGCATGGTCACCGGTACAGACAGGTGCATCTCATGGCACCTCACTAAAAGTTTGAGAACTGAACTGAGGCCACAGAGCTCACAAAATGGATAGTCGTACTCCAAAAATCTATTCTGAACTACTCCATCAACAATTGTGCCTAGTAACCCACAGTAAAAAAAAAAACAGAGAGCAGTAGAAAGGAACTACAATTAGTAAAAGAAAAACATCCAGTTTGTAATTCAGGCAAACAAAGCATTCCCTTCATATTTACCTAACTATATTAGTGACTACTCTGGATCTCACAAACATATCGGAATTTCACACCAAAATATAGGCTCAAGGTTTTGATATGAAAACAAGTCCAATCAACACAAGGCATAAATATGCTTGGAACTAAGTATGAGTAGAAAGATAATTAATAAATCTTCTAACCATTCTTCTCAACTATGATATTTTAATCTTTAGCTATAAATAAAATACAGATGGAGACTGTATGGATGTACAGATGGAGACCAGATAAGGGATATCAATGAGATCAAATGAGGTATTTGTAAAAAGCATTGGCACGATACTTGGCATTTAGTAGGCACTATATAAATGCTTATTCCCTTCTCCTTCCCCAAATATGATGTAGTAGCAATTATAAAATAATAACAAATATATAACATAAAATATAAATAAAATAAACGTTTAAAAGAAGAAATAACAATAATAAACATTTATGTAATGCTTCAGCACTTGCAAGGTGCTTCACGTGTTATCTTATTTGATCTTCCTCACAACCCTTAGAGGTAGGTGATAGCATTATCCCCATTTTACAGACAAGGAAGCTGAGACTGCAAGGAGGTTAAGTGACTTACCAGAGATCACACAGCTAGTAAATATAGGAGGAAGGATTTAAACCCAGGTCTTCTTAACTCCAAATCTAGCATTCTATCCACTGCCCCACCCAGTTGCCTTTTTAATATATATAGCATATATGCAACCTAGAACCAGTTTGGGATCAAACCCTGCCCCTGAGCCTACCTGTGTGACCTTCAGCTAATCACTTAACTCTCTAGACCTCAACTTCCCCACTTGTAGAATGAGGGCATTGGTCTTGATCACCTGTAAATAAGAGTCTGTGGTCTTCATTTACACAGAAAGGAGAATGAGAGGACCATCCTGAGTACAGGGTACCATACGCTGCTATTTAGAATCCACGGACTGATCAAGATAAATAATAATAATTTTTAACTGAACACAAAAAAGAAAGATGCTTCTCTGGGAAACATATCAGGAAACTAAACAACTTAACTGGGTCCCTTAAGTACATTTAGAATTATTGCCAACTCCTCTTCCAACACAGTAAGCATTTTTCCGCTTAGATAATCACTTCGTTACACTGCTTAGATAAAACCAAAATTGGTTTATCACTCAGAGTTCCTTATAAATCCCTAGATGTCTGTTTAGACACAAGATACTTTGTCTCCCCATGTAAAATGGCGAAAGTTGTTATAATGAGTCCTATAAGCTCCTTGAGGGCAATGACCATGTTTTATTAATTAGTAAGCACTTATTGTGTACCAGGCACTGTCCTAGGAAGCACTGGGGATATGAAGTTGCAAGCGAAACCATCTCTGCCCTCAAGGCATTTACATCTGAGGCTAGGGAGTGGGAAGAGGACATGTACACAATATAGGTGAAAAACACTAGGAAAGGCCCCCTGAAGGTCACCCTTGAGCTGAGCCTTGAAGGAAGTGAGGAATTCTGAGGGGCAGAGATGACGAGAGAGTACATTTCAGTCTTGGGGGAAAGCTTCTGCAAAGGTACAAAGGGCAGTGCTATCTACTAAGAAATTAAATACAGTACTGGGTCCTGTACTCTACAAATTAGGGGTTCCATAACCGCTTATTGGCTGATTCATTTGAGGGCAACTACCTGGAAGAGTTGGGATAAGGCAGTCCTCCTAAGAGCAAATCAGCAAGCATTTATTAAGCACTTACTATGTGCTAAGCTGAAGAAGGAAATGGCAAACCATTCCAGTATCTTTGCCCAAATGGGGTCGCAGAGTCGGACACAACCAAAAAACAAAAAGCTCTGAGGATACAAATAAAGTAAAAAACACTGTCCCTGGACTCCAGGAGCTGACCTTCTAAAGGCAAGAGGATAGATAAGAAGTGCTGGAAGGTTCTTCCCAGCCCTACTCTCCCCTGAAGGAGCATCACCACTTTGAAAGTTCCATCTGTTCTTAAAAGCAACTGTTGCTTCCTTTCCCTCAGGACTGGAAGTTGATGTTGGCAGGTATAACGCCAAGGCAAAGCCTGAACTTGACTGTACTGGCTTCCTAGAGAAGCGGCAATGATTCAGAACTCTGGGCATGTCCCACTACAAGTTCTTACAGGCAACTCAGGCCTCCAGGCCCAAGCCCAGTCAGTCCTGTCTGCCAATGCCACAAAGCAAAGCCTTCTCTAATTCATTCTGCCTAAACCTGATGACTTCATTACTCCCAAACCTTTAGTTTTAATGCATTTTGTATGAGTAAGAGTAAGACCTTGTAGTAACATATCACCCAAGACAAAAGCCTGTCTCTGAAGCAAGCTTTGAACCTGACTCCGAAAGCCAGCTGTTAAATGGTTCCCACTATTAACTGGCATCTATTAGCTTGTAACTTATAAATATAACATTTGTAACTTGTGTTACCTCACAAGTATGCACGTGACTTTTACTACTTTGCTTCCTGCCCTGATCATTCTCCATGTGTTAGTCTTAGCTCCACAACTAGAAAAGAAGTTCCATCCCTGTAACCCCAGCTTGATTGCTGAGCATCATTCACCTGATCTGGCCCCCTCTCAAGGCCAACCTCACCACTTCCCAGCCATTTCCCTGCCATACCATCTCACACTTACCCTGCCTTACCTTGTCCAACTCAAGGTCTGAGAACAGTAATCAAATCAGTATTACCATTCCTGGTAAGCTCATGCCAGTCAATGGTCCTAGGACTCCAGTCACCAGTTACTCTGGCTTCCCTGTCCAAAACACTCCTTCCAACCTTCTACTTCCCCATCATACATGTTGCCTTTCCTCTTTAGAGTTATTGTTGCTGTTTGTCCTTTGAAGAGGACCAGTGATATCACCAGGGTGATGTCCTGACTTTCAGGTGAATTGGATTTAAGTGAAACTGAGATGAGCAAAGTATCAGCCTCCCTCGGATGACTTTGGGAAGCTCTGTTCCATTTTCTCCTTCAGAGTCATCAGTCAGAATATAAGCTCCCTGAAGGAAGGGGCTATTGAGCTTGGATATGCCTGGCTCTTGGCACAGTGCCTGGGATGTAGTAAGTGCTTTTTTTTTTTTATTTTCATTTTTCCATTCATTGAAATAAGGACCATGTTCTAATACTTTTTCTTGCTAATGTTGTTTACCCCACAACACCTAACAGTGCTTATAACCTTACAGGCACTTAGTAAATCCATCTTATTTATCAACTCCTCCAAGTCAGGAATTGTCTATCATTGTTTTTCCCCACACACCAAGTAGCTGTTCTATTAATGATGTCGACTTAATTAACAACAAAATCTAAGTAACGGTAGATCAAATAAATGTATTAAGTACTTCCTGTGTTCTCATCAGTGTGGCACCATAAACAATAATATTAATGGCTAGCATTTATGTAGTACTCTAAGATTTGCAGAGTGCTTTACCTACGTTATCTTATTTTTTTCCGTCTTCTTCCCCACCAGACAGCAGAAGCATCTATACCCATAAGTGCTAAGGATTGGACAAGAGGCTATATGCACTCACCAGGCTCCAGGAGATCAAGGAAAGGAATTTAGAGGGATGGGGGTATGTAGTAGTAATGTGAATCTTGTTACGGAAAGATAGAGAGAGCCTTACTCTGGGTAGGACAAATACTATTCAGCAGACAAGGTGAATTCTCAGAATACAAGGTGGGAATTTTTAAAGCTACAGACTTTTCCTGCCCAATTTTCTACATTCTTCCAAACACCTCACATATTTACCGCCTCCAAATGGAGAAACTTGAAAAGTATACATTCCTCCCCAAGCACATATGACCAGATCATCCCCTTCACTTTCCCTCTGGAATAGTCCCAATCTATACATTCTATTCAGAATCCCATCCCTCCTCTTGAACCAAAGCTTATTCAGCCACTTTGCTCTGGAAAACAAACCTTAGAAAGCCAAAGTCCCTAACACCAGCTGAGTTCCCAAGTCAATCACCCAACCAATTGAGTACCTACCACAAGCAGTGCCATATTAGGCATTATAATGGTCCGTACCTACAAGAAGCTGACCATCTAGCTAGAAAGACAAAACTAAAATCCTATGAATAATTAAAGAACAAAGATATAAATGTAATTGTTCTTCAGGAAATCTGGGTTCCAGTCCTAAGTCTGTCACTTCAGAGAAGTGGGGTTTGGAACAAGTGACTTTTCCCCTTAGGGCTTTAGTTTCATTATCTGTAAAATAAGGTTACTGTAAGATTTTCTCTAGGGCTCTTCCTTGCATCTCTAAAAATCTACAATTCTATGATTTTAAACTTTAAACTAGCTCAGTAGAAACTCAGAGGGGAGAGATGACTGCAAAATTAATTCCTGTTAAGAGTTTAGACAGCGACACTGGGAAATGCTAGAACAGCTAAAAGAAAGGAAATTTTGATCCTTAAACATTCTCTCCCTCCTCTCCCTACCATCACCCTATGCATGGGGCCAACTCACAAAAGAGTGTTCATTGGTATTTAAAGCTAGTTAAGTACATCTTCCTTAAATTTAAAGAACAAAGAGGAGGCAAAGAAGGAGGAAGAAGAAGAGAAGGATGAGGAGGAAGAAAAGGAGGAGAAAATGTACAATTTGAATGTTGAAGTCAAAAGCATAAATAAAGCCCGACTTGCCTGCCATCTGCTCTCCGGGCTCACTTGCGAGGCAGCAAACATGATTATCATTTGGGGAGAGCCAATGGTCTCAGTCATATACAAGGCATAAAGAGTGTTGCTGCCCTAGGGGCTTACAATCTAGGTTAGACAAACAACTCAGATATAAAATACACCATTAGAAGAAGTCATTAAATCATAGGCCATGCAAGGTTCCTTAGTATTTATATTTGGCTTACACTAAATACACCATGGGCCATGTGGGCCCAAGTTGGCTTTTTGTTCACTCTAAATTATTCAGTGGTGCACTGATAAATTGCTAATTAAAAACGCTAACCTTTAAGGCATAGACAAAATGGAGTATGATCCTTTAGTCTTCATTGCTCTGCCTGATATAAACACAGATGAACTTCCTAATCTGCCCTCTCCTCCCCTCCCAATTTTTTTTGAAAGCATGCCACCGAGCCTGCAGCTACAAGAGGAGTCTATTACATTAAACAGCTTAAGAAGGAAAGTGAAAGTCTGATAACAAAGTGATTTATTGGTGTCCTTTAGGAGGCCCAGAGCTACAAAAGACCCAGAAAAGAAAGAACACATTGCTGATACATAACTTCTTAGAAGACGACTTAAATACCTATTGTGAGGTTTTCAAATCCTTTTAGTTGGATTACAGATGCATTTGTTTTAATTTTTTCTAATTCTGCTTTCCAATTTTATAATAATGCTTCCCATTGGTATAATTTTCCTTTATAAAATTTTTAAAATATTTTTTCTCAAGGCTTTTTTCTACATCCATTATTTTGTTTTCATCGTCACAAGTAATCTAAGAGGTAGCAGCTCAGAAAAATTAATTCCGCTGAGCTACTAAGACAATTAAGCTACTTGTTCCTGGTCACACCATGGCAGAAAACAGAAGTAAAACCCTAATTCATCCATTCAATAAATACATCAAGCCTGCCTTGTGGGCAGAGCTAGACAAGGCAGAGCCATCAATTTTAAATAATACCCAACCAATCCCTGCCCTCATCATGTTTACAATCTAATAAGGCCTTGAGACACATACACAGATGATTAAAATACACATTACTTAAGAGCATTCAAAGGCAGCAAAAAGAGGTCTGAGGGGGAACAGTCTTTCAGCCAAGTGTAAGCCTGATTTCCATCATACTGCTTTTTATTAATGGCACAATCAAACCTTACCATCCTTCCATCCACTAAAATGAGAAGTGATAATTATTCACTTCACAGTTGCAAAAAGAATCCAAGGGATCAGGGCAGAAATTAATGCAGAGAACCCATTGAGAAAAGGGAGTTGCAAACACCTGTTTACACCACTTTTCAGTGTTGCTTCATATTTGTGCCTAGAGTAAAAGGGATACATCCACCTGACAAGGTTTCTTCTTGAAGTACAAGTATTTTTGCATTTATCTCCCTAGCAGAGGCAAGTAGGTATTGCAGCAGATGTAACAATGGGTCAGGAAGACCTGAGTTCAAATACAGTCTCAGACACTAAATGACCCTGGACAAGTCACTTAACGGCTGTCTGACACCTGTAAAATGAGGATAAAAGTAGCACCTATCTCCTAGAGTTGTTGTAAGGATCAAATGAGATTCTTTAAAAAATATTTATTACCTTCCTTTCTTTCTCAGCCAAGTTTCTGGCAGGGTATCCAGAAATCGAGCACAAATCAAATTCAGACTCTGGAATAAATGAATTCCATCTATTGTGCATCCTTAGGCATAAAATCATGGTACTTCAGAGCTCAGAAAATCACCTAGTCCAACCACCTCTCATTTTACAGTTGATGAAACTGAGGCCCAGAATGGTGAGATACCTTCCCTGAGACCACATGGCAAAGCTTGGACCAGAACTTACTTCTCCTGCCTGCCAATCCAGAAGCTCATTTCATCACACTACCCTGCTTTTAATAGGAGATAAAGCTGAAAAGGTTCTTTATTCAAAAGTCACATTCAAAACTCAACTTGGAATAAATTTTGACGACAACTTTTCCTCTCTGTGCCTATCTCCTCAGAAAGATACATAATAAACTATTTGCTATTCTCTTCCACTGTATTGTATATAGTGATGATGATGAAGATAACCTGAGCCTGAGTCTCAGATTGGCCAGTATCACTGTAAGCGAGTTGCTTAGGCAACAGAATGCATTACCAATGGGGGAAAAAACTGATCTTAGGTTGAAATCAACATAACTTTCAATCAATTTTAAACACAGAAAAGCCCTGTAATAGTGGACCTCAGTATGCAATGGATTTGTTTGTATTAAGGTGCAGATTACAACCCCCATTTACACAGCAACACAGCTCTTTCACTGTAACAGAGAAGGCCCTAGAAAGCAGATGTAAACCTAGAGTTCTACACTGTAAGGTTGAGAACCCAGTTCTAATATATTTGCCCAGAGTAAGTTCCCGGTTATGCCCTTTGCTGAGAAAGCGACATTCAGAAGAGTGCTAGATCAGACTGAACCACAGGATACTGCCTAGCCACAAAGAGAAAACAGTGGCAATAACCATGTAATGTATATTAAAATAATTTTCCAAATATAACAACATATGTCATTTAATCCTTTTCAAGGTAAATTGATCTACATTCAATTGGATCCTCAACCACCCTCATGGGATAGTAATGGTAAGCATCATCCCCATGTTATAAATTTGAAAAGTGAGGCACAACAAAATTAAGTGACTTAGACCACGGCTTTTGTGCTAAAAGGAACTTGAGCTAGCTAGTTCAGCCCCCTTCAATTTCCAGAAGAAATCAAGGCCCAGGAATGTTACTGATTTAGTACCACTAGTATTAAGTCAGGTCTTCTAATTCCAAAGTTTGTGCTCTAATATACCAGAGTTTCTTCCCAATACTGTTTAATGGAACACACCAATCAATATTCATTTAATGTTCCCAGGACTTAAAGTATAAGAAGGCATACAAATCATAGAACCAGGAGTTTCAAAAATTGATACTGACATCACAGGTACGAGGGACACAAAAAAGCATCCAAGTCTTGAAAAAACCATTGGTTAAGTTCGTACAGAAGGTTGCACCCCTTCTGCAGATAGTCACTGATGAGGGGTTAAAGAAAATATTAGACACAGAGTGAGGAAAAGGAGATTCCAGTTGAGTCCTGGCTTTGCCATTCAGATAAATCATTAATAAACAGCTTTGGAAATGAGACATTAATGCACTGTTGGTAGAGCTGTGAACTGATTCAACTATTGTGTAAAGAAATTAGGAACTATGCCCAAAGAGCTATAAAACCATGCATACCCTTTGACCCAGCAATACCACTACTAAATCTGTATCCCAAAAAGATAAAAACAAAAAGGAAAATTACCTATATGCACAAAAATATTTATAGCGGCTTTTTCCTGGTGGCAAAGAATTGGAAATTGAGGAGATGCCCATCAACTGGAGAATGGGTGAACAAACTGTGGTATGTGATTATCATGGAATACTACTGTGCTATAAGAAATATTGAGCAGGATGCTCTCAGAAAAACCTAGAAAGACTTACACAAGCTGATACAAAGTGAAATGTACTGTATACAAAGTAATAGCAATATTAAAAGATGATCAGATGTGAATGAATTAAGCTATTCTCAGCAATACCATGACCCAAGACAATTCTGAAGGACTTATGATGAAAAATGCTATCCATCCCCAGAGAAAGAACTGATGGTGTCTGAATACAGATTGAAGTATATTTTTTGCTTTCTTTATTCTTCTTGAAGGTTTTTTTTTTATTTATGTTTTCTTTCATAAGATGGCTAATATGGAAATGTTTTGCATGTCTACACATGTATAACCTGTATCTAACTGCTTTCCTTCCCAATGGAGGGGAAGGGGGGAAAGAAGGGAGAGGATTTGGAACTCAAAGTTTTAAAAACAAATGTTAAAAATTGTTTTTACATGGAACTGGGGAAAAATAAAATACTAAAAAAAAAAAACAACCACTTTGGGCCTCAGTTGGCTTATCTGTCAGACGGAGACATTACTACCTGTCATACCTAGCTCACCAAGCTGTTCTGAAAATCCTACATGACAAGAATGTGAAAGCGTTCGGAACAAAATACAAAATCCTATCCAAACTATGGATAATAATTATTATTATAAAGTCAAAACACAACAGAGACAAAGAAAAAAGATGGGAAGATGCCTATCTCTCTCAAAAAGAAAAACTTCCTGTGAAACATGAGCCATATTGGTTCCCAAAAAGCATCCTCTTCTTTCCTAAACACAAGCCCCTAGGGTTGAGGGGGAAGAGGTGGAAGGGGGATTTAAACTGTTTAACATTTACAAGCATGCATATTTATAAATATTTTTAGCACTTAAGTCTTCCCTCTGATACCATACATCACCTATTTAGGGAGTTGCCAATCTGCAGAATTACACTTGTGGGGCCAGTCTCAGAGAATACCCTAGTTAATAACATCAATGGCTTTTTCCTAGAAGTTGCCAATAGTAAGCATATAGTATCAAATGACTGGAGAAGGAAGAGAGAGGACAGGAGGGGTGGGGAGAGGAGGGAAGGAAAAGGGTAAGGGGGAAGGGGAGGAAAAAGAGAGACAGACAGAAGGAGAGAGACAGAGTCAGAGTCCAATCTGAAAGCAAGGACATTTGGGCCCTTTCCAACATCTAGCTCACTGGCTCACACAAAGTACACAGTCAAATTTCTGATGAATAATTAATTGCCTACCTAACCAGTTGCTTAACCTTGGGCACAATCACTTTACCACCTCAATGGGGTAAGGAGAAGCAATGTCTATTTTTCTTCTAGGAATGGTCTACAGGAGGCTGGTGACAACTATGGAGACATTCTTTTTACCATCCTATGTATATTTTTCCCTCTCCCCCAACCCCTTTCAAAGTTTCCTTTCTCTCTTTTCTCTTTTTTAAGTGTTTTATCTTTTCATCTTTGCCATCATTTTCTTGTGCACAATTTAGGCCTGCTGGTTTGTCAGGACTGATGAAGAGAAGACTCTTAATCAGGTACAGACTGAAGTAGATAGCCATGAGGTCATTTTCAATTCTGAGATTCTAGGGTCTCCGTCTAAGGACCCTCAAATCTTGTCCTGCTCTCATATTTATATGAGTGATCTTGGTGTCAATCAGTCTAATCCTATTCAGCTCCAGCTATAAGAACATGCTACTCCTGCTAGCACACTTTGTACTGTTTTCAGATAGATTTCACATGTTTCACTGGCCTCTCACCATAACTGTAAGGGAGGGAAGGAATCATTTATCCTCATATTACAGACAGGTAAAAGTGACTTGTCCAAGGTCATACCATCGAGGACAGAGAGGAAGCCAGAACCCAGGTCTTCTTGCCAATGAGGATAAAACTGTGTATGAGTCATGGTCTGGCTGTGGCTGGTATTTATTCCACTAAAAGACATTCTATGTGTCTTTCTCTTGTCCATCTCTGTTGCCCTCTTCCTCCCTCCCCTTATTCATTTTGTCTCTGTATTTTCCCCTCTCTCTACCCACAAATTAAATTGAAGTATATGGGATATGCATTTGCTGAGGTTTTATTGTCCCTATTCTTAATTGTATAACCATATTAAATTTAAAAATTCAAAACTCCAAAAATTCATTAAGCCTCAACTATGGGCTAGGCTCAGCAGCAGGGGCTGGATATACAAAGACAAAAATGAAATCAGTCCCTGCCTTCAAATAGCGTTAGTTCTACTTCAGAGGGCAACAATATGTCCACAGATAAGTAACATACAAACTATATTCAAAGTGCTTGGGGGCTTTACAAAGAAGAGAATAAATGAGTGTGTAGGAGGAGAGATCAAGAAAAGCTTCAGAGAGAGAGAACAGAGAGACAGAGGCAGAGAGAGAGAGAGAAGCAGAGAGAAAGAGATAAAAGCAGAGAGAGAGAGAGAGAGAGAGAGAGAGAGAGAGAGAGAGAGAGAGAGAGATTCTAAATTAAGTTGCTTTTCATTTAGCTCCTTGATCTAATTCTCTTCATTATTCATCCCCCGGAGGAAAAAGTTTCTCCAGATCTTGCAGCCGAAAAGTAAATTGTAAAGTGTGGGGGAGTAAAATGCTTTGCCAAGCTTAAATTGCTGTACAAATGTGTCTTTGTTGTTGTTGTTTTGTGTTTTACTTTTCCATTTATTCTGCTTTTTTCCAGTGAAAGATACTGAGCTCCTAACTATACCTCTCCCTCTAAGAGATCCCTTTTCAATCCTAAAAGTCTATCCCAACACATGGTCATCTATCTTCTGCTTGACAGTGATGAGGAACTGTCCTTCACTAGACAGCTTCTAATGTTGGAAATTTCTATGTGTTTAGTTACAATCTGTTTGTCTGTAACCGGGTTCTACTGCTGCATGCTAGAGCAACAGTAGATAAGTTAACAGCCCTCCAGAATGAAGACAGCCATCCCATCTATCCTAAGTCCTTCATTTTCAGGTTAAGCATCTTCACTGCCATCAATAGTTCCTCATGATTCATGGTTTTCAGTACTGCTCTAGAAAAGGGACAGAAGTTTATTATTATTTAAATACATTTGATCATGTCCATAAATACTGAAGGTACAATGTTTTGAGGCAATCTTTGAATTGTTACTTTCTGCGGCAGTTTCTGATCATCAGCTTTAAATTAAAATTTGTGGATAAAAATGGAAGATGGTGGCTGGAAAGCAAGGACTTGCATGAGCTCCCCACCAGGTCCCTCCAAAAACCTATAAAAAGTCTCTGAACAAATTCTAGAACTGCAGAACCCACAAAATAGCAGAGGGAAGCAGGGCTCCATCCCAGGACAGCCTGGATGGTTGCTGGGTGAGGTCTACCACGCATGAGCTGGGAGCTGCGCTGAGCAGAGCCCAGCATGGGCTGCCCAGACCAACCAGACCGGGAGCCGGGCAGCAGGCCCTAGTGCCCTGAATCAGTGAGCTGTGATAGTTACCAGACTTCTCAACCCACAAACACCAGAGACAACAGAGAAGGTTAGTGGGAAAAGCTGCAGTGGGGGGAAGGGGGGAACCAATTGAAAGAAGTTCACAGTTAGGCCACCGCAGCTACAGCACTACAGCTGCAGTTGCTTCCAGTCCCAGGCCCACCTGGTGGGAGGAATTAAGTGGCAGATCACAGCAGGAATGCAGAGCCTGCTTCAGATCTGAGTCAGGTCCAGGTTGGTGGTTCTTGGGGAAAGAGGAGTGCTGGTGTGGCAGAGCTGGCTGTATAGAAATAGCTCTGAAAACAACAGTGCAGCCCCTCAATCTTGGAACACAGTACTCTTTACTCTACAAGCAGTCATACACTGACAAAAAACTCAAGGGTCAAGTAAGTTGGCTGGGAACATGGCCAGGCAGCAAAAACGCACTCAGATTCAGTCTCAGACTTTGGAATCTGTTTTTGGTGACAAAGAAGACCAAAACATACAACCAGAAGAAGTCAACAAAGTCAAAGAGCCTACAAAAAAAGCCTCCAAGAAAAACATGAACTGGTCTCAGGCCATGGAAGAGCTCAAAAAGGATTTCGAAAAGCAAGTTAGAGAAGTAGAGGAAAAATTGGGAAGAGAAATGAGAAGGATGCAAGAAAACCATGAAAAAAAAGTCAAGGACTTGCTAAAGGAGACCCAAAAATACTGAAAAAAATACTGAAGAAAACAACATCCTAAAAAATAGACTAACTCAAATGGCAAAAGAGCTCCAAAAAGCCAATGAGGAGAAATATGCCTTGAAAGGCAGAATTAGCCAAATGGAAAAGGAGGTCCAAAAGACCACTGAAGAAAATACTACCTTAAAAATTAGATTGGAGGGCTTTCCTCCCAAGCTCGGTGCCAGGATCTGCTGTTTTCAGTCGCATCCCTGAAACAAGATGGTGAAGGTCGGAGTCAACGGATTTGGCCGTATTGGGCGCCTGGTGACCAGGGCTGCATTCGCCTCAGGTGGAGTAGACATCGTGGCCATCAATGACCCCTTCATTGACCTCAACTACATGGTTTATATGTTTCAATATGATTCCACTCATGGCAAGTTCAAGGGCACTGCCAAGGCTGAGAATGGGAAGCTGGTGATCAATGGAAAAGCCATTACCATCTTCCAGGAGCAGGATCCCGCCAATATTAAATGGGGAGATGCTGGAGCCGAGTATGTTGTAGAGTCCACTGGAGTCTTTACCACCATGGAAAAGGCTGGGGCTCACTTGAAGGGTGGAGCCAAGAGGGTCATCATCTCTGCCCCTTCTGCTGATGCCCCCATGTTCGTGATGGGAGTGAACCATGAGAAATATGATAATTCCCTTAAGATTGTCAGTAATGCCTCCTGCACTACCAACTGCTTGGCCCCCTTGGCCAAGGTCATTCATGACAACTTTGGCATCGTGGAAGGACTCATGACTACAGTCCATGCCATTACTGCTACCCAGAAGACAGTAGATGGCCCCTCTGGTAAGCTGTGGCGTGATGGGCGTGGTGCTTCCCAGAACATCATCCCTGCTTCCACTGGTGCTGCTAAGGCTGTGGGCAAAGTTATACCTGAACTGAATGGGAAGCTCACAGGCATGGCCTTCCGTGTTCCTACTCCCAATGTATCTGTTGTGGATCTGACCTGCTGCCTGGAGAAACCTGCCAAATATGATGAGATCAAGAAAGTGGTGAAGCAAGCATCAGAAGGATCCTTGAAGGGCATCTTGGGCTACACAGAGGACCAGGTTGTATCCTGTGACTTCAACAGTGACAGTCACTCTTCTACCTTTGATGCTAGCGCTGGTATTGCCCTCAATGACCACTTTGTCAAGCTCATTTCCTGGTATGACAATGAGTACGGTTATAGCAACCGTGTAGTAGACCTCATGGTCTACATGGCCTCCCAGGAGTAAAGTGGAAAGCCATGAACCTTCATCCCCAGCCAAAAAAAGGAGGTCCACCACTGGGGAGCCTACATTCCTAACCTATGTTCCTGTACTGGGGATCCGTATCCCATTCACATCCTTATCCTAAAGCACCCCTGTAGTAAGGGGGAGAAGCCTAGAGTCCTATATTGTGTACCATCAATAAAGTCACCACATTCAGTGCAAAAAAAAAAAATTAGATTGGAGCAAGTGGAAGCTAATGACTTGATGAGAAATCAAGATATTATAAAACAGAACCAAAGGAATGAAAAAGTGGAAGACAATGTCAAATATCTCATTGGAAAAAAACCACTGACCTGGAAAATAGATCCAAGAGAGACAATTTAAAAATTATTGGACTATCTGAAAGCCATGAACAACAAAGGAGCCTAGATATCATCTTTCAAGAAATTACCAAGGAGAACTGCCCTGATATTCTAGAGCCAAAGGGTAAAATAGAAATTGAAAGAATCTACCGATTGCCTCCTCAAAAAGATCCCAAAAAGAAAACTCATAGGAATATTATCACCAAATTCCAGAGCTCCCACATCAAGGAGAAAATACTGCAAGCAGCCAGAAAGAAACAATTTGAGTACTGTGGAAATATAATCAGAATAACACAAGATCTAGCAGCTTCTACATTAAGGGATCAAAGGGCTTGGATTACGATATTCTGGAGGTCAATGGAGGTAGGATTAAAACCAAGAATCACCTACCCAGCAAAACTGAGTATCATGCTCCAGGGCAAAATATGGATTTTCAATAAAATAGAGGACTTTCAAGCTTTCTCAGTGGAAAGACCAGAGCTGAATAGAAAATTTGACTCTCAAACCCAAGAATCAAAAGAAGCATGAAAAGGTAAACAAGAAAGAGAAATCCCAAGGGACTTACTAAAGTTGAACTGTTTTGTTTACATTCTTACATAGAAAGATGATGTGTATAATTCAGGAGACCTCAGTATTAGGGTAGCTGAAGGGAATATGCATATATATATATATGTGTGTGTGTGTGTGTGTGTGTGTGTGCGTGTGTGTTTATGTGTGTGTGTGTGTATACATGTATGTGTATATATTTATAAACAGAGGGCACAGGGTAAGTTGAATATGAAGGGATGATATCTAAAAAAACAAAATCAAATTAAGGGATGAGAGAGGAATATATTGAGAGAGGGAGAAAGGGAGAGATAGAATAGGGTAAATTATCTCACATAAAAGTAGCAAGAAAAAGCAGTTCTGGGGGAAGGGAAGAGGGGGCAGGTGAGGGGGAAAGAGTGAATCTTGCTCTCATCGGATTTGACCTGAGGAGGGAGTACCATACACACTCAATTGGGTATCTTACCCCACAGGAAAGGAGGAGGAAGAAGATAAAAAGGAGGGATGATAGAAGGGAGGGCAGATAGGGGGAGGAGGTAATCAAAAACAAACACTTTCAAAAAGGGACAGGGTCAAGGGAGAAAATTCAATAAAGGGGGATAGGTTAGGAAGGAGCAAAATATAGTTAGTCTTTCACAACATGAGTATTGTGGAAAGGTTATACATAATGATACACATGTGGCCTATGTTGAATTGCTTGCCTTCTTAGGGAGGGTGCGTAGGGAGGGAAGAGGGGAGAGAATTTGGAACTCAAAGTTTTAAAAACAGTTGTTCAAAAACAAAAAATAAAAGTTTTTGCATGCAACTACGAAGTAAGATACACAGGCAATGGGGTGTAGAAATTTATCTTGCCCTATAAGAAAGGAAGGGAAAAGGGGATGGGAGGGCAATGCGGAGACAGAAGGGAGGGCTGACTAGGGAATGGGGCAACCAGAATATATGCCATCTTGGAATGGGCAGGAGGGTAGAAACGGGGAGAAAATTTGTAATTCAAACTCTTGTGAAAATCAATGCTGAAAACTAAATATTTTAAATAAATTAAATAAATAAATTTTAAAAATTAATTAAAATTTGTGCGGCTGGTCTAACATCTCTTACACGGAGCCGATAGTTGTAAATAAATAGCCAAGGGCAAAGGACTGGCACTGGGTTCTACCTCCAGATTAATCACTTGCCAGTTATGTGATTCTGGGCCAATCACTTCAACTTTCTGAGTTTCAGTTTCATTATCCAGAGGATCATAAAACATGGTGCCTCCTACACTCTATAATGTCATGAAACCTATGGACATTCTTCTCTGACCTTGCCCAATTTTGTCAGTATACAGACATGAATTTGCTAGTACTTGGGGGCATCTTGCTATTTTCACAGCTTAGAGAAGTCTCTGAAAGCCACTGATTTTCTTCTCTTCTATCACCTATTTCAACAATTAGGCTAGCAGCTACTATGACTGTGTAAAACCAACAACAACCAGCACACAGAATCCTGCAAGCCCAGGTTTTTTTGGTCTGCTTTGCTAAGGAAAGCAACGTTAAGGGGTTAAAAATCTTATTTTAATCCAGGACACAAATATCATTTGCTCAGTTCAGGGGAAAAAGCCAGCATCCTGAACTTCAGAGCAAATATAAATTACAAACATACATTTATAAACAGACCAAATACAATTCATAGTTACCAAGGAACCATCAACATCTGAGTTCAGCCAGGAGCTTGGCAAAGGCTGGCCCAGATTCACACGCACCACTCCTGCTGTGGCTCAGAGCTCCAAAAAAAAAAGAAAGTCAACCCCTGGTTTTATATATCTTGTTTAGGGTCAAAAGTGAGTCACACATGCAACTCACCCACGTGACCTAAAATTGTCACAAAAATGCAACTTAAACCCATGTGGTCTAAAAGCCTCTGATGTCACAAACACATCACTCAAACCCATGTAAACTAGGTTTTCCCTTGAGGCAAGGAGGTCATCAAAGACACCTAATTTAATGAAAGAAACAAAGGCCAAACTCTTCAAGAGCACTTGGTTGAATAAGTGCTAAGAGCCCGTCTTGATTCCCGATACATCACCCCACTGCTTGCCACCAGCTTTGCTTTCACCCTACCACAACAGATCTCATGATGACCTAACAAACCTCAAAATAACCCAAAATGGGCTAAGTAAGTCTCCAAAGAATGAACTTTGGTTGAAATCCCATTTAAAAACCTGACTTTGCAAATCCTTTGTCTCTTTTTTTAAGTGTGAGGGGAGATTAATACAATGGCATTCTATAATCCACAAAATCAATACTGCTATCCTCTCTAAAGGCAGCACAGATTTAAACAACTAAAATTTTTTTTAAGCCTGGAAGACAATTGTACTAGTTTATCATTTATCATTCCAAGGGAAGAAGTTGCTGATTTAATTTTTCTATGAGATGCTTCCCGATGCTGTGGACTGAGCGGTGGACCAATTACTTGCTGTGTCACTCTGAGCAAGCCACTCCAGCTGTGAATCCCAGTTGCCTATGTGCAACATAAGGCTAACTATATTTATACTACCTATTTCAGAAGGCTGTGGAGAAGAAAACACTGTTCATCTGAAGCATTATGGCAGTATGGGCTATTATCAAAATTATGTCACCTATGTAGATGTTCAACCTATAAATTTCATCTGTCACTCACTAAACATTTATTAAGCACCTACTATGCTAGGCCCCGAGTCAGGAAGACTCATCTTCCTGAGTTGAAATCTGGACCCAGACACTTACTAGCTGTGTGACCCTATTTAAGTCATTTAACCTTGTTTGCCTCAGTTTCCTCATCTATAAAATGAGCTGGAGAAGGAAATGGCAAATTGCCCCAGTATCCCTGCCAAGAAAACCCCACGTAGGGTCATGAAGAGTTGGATACAACTGAAAAAACAACTTAACAACAAAAATGTGTCAGGCACTGTGCTAAGCACCAGGGATGCGAAGAAGGGCAAAAAAGGCAGTCCCTCCCCTCAAGGTGCTCATAATCCAATGGACTATATACCAGCACGCATATTTAAACCAACAATATGGTTGAACAGGTTGGGCCTAGAATTAAACAGGGCAAAGAGAGACGAGGGCTGGATTACATTCAGAAAAATCTGCTGTTGTTGTCACTGTTCAGTTATTTTCAGTCATCTCATGTCTGACTCTTTGTCACTCATGTCTGACTTCGGTCATGACTCTTTGTGACCCATTTGGGGTGTTCTTGGTAAAGCTACTGGAATGGATTTCCATTTTCTTCTCCAGCTCATCTTACAGATGAGGAAACTGAGACAGACAAGGTTAAGTGACTTGACCAGGATAATCCAGCTAGTAAGTGTCTGACGCCAGATTTGGACTCAGGAAGGTGAGTCTTCCTGACTCCAGGCTGGGTACACTATCTACTTCACCACCTAGCTGCCAAAACTTGACAACTACTTTCCTGACCTCAAATTTCTCCCAGAAACAAAAAACCACATATTTTTAATACCAATATCCATTCTACTGACATTGTGATATGACTTCAAGTCCTGGGATGCTACAGTTTCCCAAGAATAAAAAATTACTGTCACTCAAGGGACAATGGAAAAACATATGGTGAGTGAAAGCAGGTTGTAGCACATAATAAATAAAAAAACTTTTAAGAATAACTGGAAGAAAAGATGAAATCAGGGAGATCTATGACAGAAAGAAGAGTTAGTCATGAGGGAAGATCAAAAGATCAAGGAATAACCAGCAGACTCCATTTGATCCACTGGCAGCTTCTTGCTATAAAGAGAAATGGAAAAACGACCTTAGTACATTGGATGGGCCCTCTCTGACAAACTCATGGGAGAAAATAGACAAATGGAGCACAGAATACGCACGCATGGACAGCTAAAACCTGTATTGTTGAAAGGAATGTTCACATCAATGAAATCAAAGAGCCAGTTGAGTATCTGCTTGTAATTATATTTGAAGTGATTATATCTAAATCTGTTAGACCTTTACTTACAAACAGCATTTGACAGTATATGGGAGGTTTAAATTTTGGTCTTTTTTTTTTTAATTTAATTTATTTATTTAACATATTTAGATTTCAGCATTGGTTTTCACAAGAGTTTGAATTACAAATTTTCTCCCCATTTCTACCCTCCCCCCCAACTCCAAGATGGCGTATATTCTGGTTGCCCTGTTCCCCAGTCAGCCCTCCCTTCTGTCACCCCACTCTCCTCCCATCCCCTTTTCCCTTCCTTTCTTGTAGGGCAAGATAAGTCATATTATTCCCATGGTAAGGGAAGAATATATTTAGAAATGAAAATGATATAAAAATAAAGATATACATTAACAAATTTAAGGGAATGGGGTGGTTATGACTAAACCAGTCCTTAATATCCTCTGACATAGTTGTTGAAAACAAAGTCAACAAGAAATAATACCAAGGCAGAATGGCTAAACTAGGCTAACCTTTGCCAGCTTATAAAATAATTACCTCTAAGCTTAGACTAAGAATGGGGGGGGCGGGAAGGGAAGACAGAAGGCTATGTGGATCATTTAACTTTTGAAAAGCTTTGTATAAAGCAAAACTATTTAAAATAAAATAATATTTTGGATACACTTTAGAAATTTGCTACTTAAAGGAACTCTGCGATAAATTTTTAGAACAAAGAGTGCTCTTCCAAAGTGAATAATAATAATAATAATGGTTTATCTGTTTTGTAGGTTCTGGTTTTTATATATTAAGTTTCTCATTTTCATTTTTGTCCATTTAAAATAGAGTAGCCATGATACTTGCTAGCCAGAAAATAAACAAGATTTATCTGACTATTGTGGTGTTTTCTAGGCTAAATATACTAGACGGTCACCACCCAAAGTGTAGTGACCCCCCCAATCAATGAATAAACATTTATTAAGCACCTACTATGCGCCAGGCACTGTACTAAGCACCTGATGTGAATTTTGGAGTATGTGAAAGAAAACCCTCGAGGTTACAGAACATGAGCCTTTCTAGAGAGTGTAGGATCTAAGGAGTCTCTGTTACAAATACCAGAAGCCCTGACCTAAAACATTTACTACTGAATATCGCTGAGGACCACTAAAATTATCACAAAGATATCTAGGTGTCAAATCTGAAGCAGAATCAGAACTAGCTCCCTTCCATGTCACTGCTACAAGAAATCAAGGTTTCTCGTTGAGGATTCCTTCTGTACGTGTCCAAACATTCACCATCCTTTATAACTATATATTAATTCCATTAATGAATTAACCATTTCTTGGAGTACCATCCTAAGAACTAAGAACCTAACCAGCAGGAAAACCTTGAGACGGAGAGGTCAGTACAAAAGCACCACCGGTCAGCCTCTAGGCAAGGACAACAACAACAGCTAACACTTAGTTACTGCTCACCCATTTTTCAAATATTATTTCATTTGATCTTAACCATTTGATGTAGGGGGTGTTATTATCCCATTTTATAGATGAGGAAATTAAAGCAAATAGAGATTGAGGGGCATATTCAGGGTCATATACCGCTAGGAAATGTCTAAGGCCAAATTTGAACGCAAATCTTCTTGACTCCATGCTCTGCCAGTTAGCATTTTATAAACCTAAAAGTACTACATAAATGCTATTACTATATCAGCCATAAAGTGAGATTTTCTTCTTGTTTTGTGTTAACTAGTAAAGCCTTAGTGGATATGAGCAAATGGGAAGAAGCTATGTTCCAAGTAGCTCACTGGTTACTAAGCAGCTATATGAATCATAGCCTTGAATTGACTGTTTCAAAACTTTTTAAAAGGTTCCTTATTGCCACACACAATAATTGCAGTTGTGTAAAGGTGGTTTTAGTTTCCTAAACTGGTTTATTATTATTAAATTCCTAAATTGGTTTATATAGTAGTAGGGATATGATTTGGAGTGATATCCTGGAGATCATTCTCTAAGTCAGAATTCTCCAAAGGACTTCGTTTAGGGCAACCCCTAATAAGATACTGTGAAGCAGAGATAGTCTGATATGCAAGGTTTTATTGCAAGCTGCATGGGAGATTTCCAGGAATATCGACAGCATTTTCAAATAAAGCTAGATTACTAGAGGTCAAGTCATAGGAGTCAGGGAAGAGAGTAGAGAAAGCAAAAGAAACAAGGTGAAGGAGCTAAGGGAATACTTTCAAAAGAGATAGACAAGAAGCAGCAATGTCTTAAAAGTTTCTAATGGACCATTTTAAATGGTAATTGTCAGAGACCAGAGCCGAGCGCCAGGGAATGGGACTTTTAAGAGAGTAATCTGATTTAGGAAACTGAATATTGGAAGGAAGGGAAGAAGTGAGGGGGAAAAACAAAAGAGGGAGGGAGCTAAAGAAAGAAGGGAGGAGGGGAGGGCTGAAAGAAGAAAGAGAGGGAAGGAGGAAATAAGCATTTATTAAGCCCCTACTATGTGCCAAGAACTATGCTAAGCACATTACAATACAATCTCAGACGAGCCTCACAAAAACCCTGGAAAGTAGATGTTATGATTATCATCATTTTATAGTTGAAAAAACTGATGCAAACAAAAGTAAATGACTTGGCCAGGGTCATACAGTGTCCGAGACCAAATTTGAATTCATTTCTTCCTGACTCCAGGCCCAACACTCTAGCCACTTTACACCAGAGATAAATCCAAATAGAGTCATAATACATAGATAGGTTCCTCAAGTTGAGATAAAGTAGTAAAGGTAGAAGGCGTTAGATTATGTGTTTCAAAAGATTCCTTAGATTCACCTCTCTTTACAAGGGAGCTGACTATATCATATGTGGTCAGACCGGGATGCAGAGCAAAATAAAGATCAGATGGTGTTCATTAGTGGCCTGTACTTGGCAGCCAGATTCTGAGAGCAGAAAACAGGGGTCAAAACCAGAATGCTCACAACTAGAAACCAGCTCAAGGCATTATTAGCAAATGCCAAGTTACAGAAATATAAGGGAGAATTTTGTGAAATATATAAGTGAGATAATGAGCAGTCTAAGCAACATCATTTTAATCAGTATCAAACATCCTAAGATGACAACATACATTTGAATACAAGTTCACATGCATTAAAAAAAAAAAGGTATATTAGTTTCCAGTAACACCTTCTTGTTGTTTCAGTCATGTCCAACTCTTCCTGACCCCTTTGGGGGGTTTTTTTTGGCAAAGATACTGGAGTGGTTTGCCATTTCCTTCTCCGGTTCATTTTACAAATGAGGAAACTGAGGCAAACAGGGTGAAGTGACTTGCCCAAGGTCACACAGCTAGTAAGTATCTGAGACCAGATTTGAACTCTGAAAAAAGGAGTCTTCTTGACTTCAGGGTTGGCATTCTATCCATTGCACCACCTAGCTGCTCCAATATCACCTTTTATGTATCATCTTTACCTACCTATATAGACCCAAGTATGAATACAAAAATTATAGTTGAATCTATAATACAGATATATGGCAGAACTTAGTTTCTGTAGGAATCAGATTATTTTATTTATCATACAGATAAATCTAAGTCCTCGGGGGCATTAGTACATCAAAAAGATAGGTAAAAAACAATAGGGAAGCTGGGAAGAAGCAATTTATCCCGCTCTGAGGTGCTAACACCCCCTAATATTTATTTAATAAACCCTTAGGTTGCAAAAAGAGAAAGTCAGAACAAAAGGTCTGAGCACGTGATTTTTCCCTCCCTTCATTTAGATATGAGTCATGACAATGAACTGAAGAGAGTTGGGGAGTGAACATCTTGTGAAAACTACTTCCTACAAACCAGGAAGGTCCTTAAAGACTAGCCTCAAGGAAAGACTGTGTCAGCTTTCTAAGAGGCCAGCTCTGGTTAAGTTTTGTGAGGGTCATTACCAGGTTCAATAGCCTAATGAGAAGTGTGTCCATAATAGTACTAAATAAGGAATAAAGGGATGGTAACATGCTTCAGTGATGCAGGTAGGTGGAGCAACGGAAAAAGTGATAGCCTTTCCTCATCTTCTTGAGTTCAAATCAGGCCTTGGACATTCAATAGCTGTGTGACCTTGAGCAAGTCACTTAACCTTGTTTGCTTCAGTTTCCTCACCTGTAAAATGATCTGGGAAACCATTTCAGCGGCTTTGCCAAGAAAACCCCAAAGGGGGTCAAGACTGAAGAACAAACATGCTTCAAGGAAGAAGGACTGAACAATGGCAAAACCACAGCACCCTGAATACTGAAGGATAAGCGGAAAAGGGAAAATACATGGCGATAGTACTGCTAAGACAAACACTCTGCAGACAGCAAAGATGGAAGGCATTCCAGTTAAGTCAAAAATCACATGTGTGAGAAATAGTAAATATTCAAGAAGGATTGAGACGTTCATACCAGTTTTTACAGCTATGAATTGTAAACCAACGTTACTTTCGGTTATAAACCAAAATCACACCTAGGGCTCAGCCTTCAGGCACAGTTATAAAAAAAAAAAACATAACATTTAATTATCTCCTAACAGGGGACTCTATTTTCCACATATTCAGACAAATGCCAGAGCAAACAGATGAACTTTCCAGTGGGCATCTTAAACCAAAAATTTTGCCAGATCAACTGGAAGAAAATGTTACTGAAGATGACATCACACCTCAAAGCCCTCAAATATTTAGATCTGAAGGCCACTAACTAGCAAGAAGGGATTCAGATATAGAAGAACTTTGCAGATAAGCTCGGTGGAGTCATATTTTATCTAAACAAAAGAAAGGGACAGTAATAATGCTGATAAATCAAAATGGCAGATAATCCCCCAAATACCTATACTTACCTTTGTAAGCTATATAGGTTCTCTCTAACTATAACCTAAGAATAATATAATTTAAACTAATTTGCATTGCCCAGTACAACTTTTGGACAGTAGAAGTAATGCCAGACAACAATAGAAAGCTTTCATATCTACAAACTAGAGAACTGAGAGATGACTACATAATTTAGCAGCTTATATTAATTATTTATGATGGACAAATATTTCTGCATAACCATAGTCAGCCATTTAAGGTCTCACCATCCCCAGCCTATTCTCTAAAAATTAAGTTGCCAATTCCCACACCAGAAGTTCTTTATAGCAACTAAATTACGAATTCAAAATATGTATGTACAAATCTAGGAGGCAGCATGAGGAGGGAATACAGAGTCAGCCTCAGAACTAGAAATACCTGGGTGCAAGTCCCACTCCTGATACATACTGTGTGACTTCAGGCAAGTCATTCAACCTCTCTTTGAGTGAACTGCCTACATTGGTAGACCTGTATGAATGAAATCACAGGCCTAATCCCTATTCCCTTCCCAATCATTTATCACACACACTACACTGACTGTAAAATAAATGAAAATAGAAAACAAAAACACGGTTTTTTCCATGTTTTACTTGTGTAAGCCTACTTAGAAGTGTTTTTCTCGAGATGCTCTTGAGGCCAGTAGGACCAAAACATTTAGGGTTTTAGAGATAAAAGATTCCACCATTTGGATTACAGGCAGAAGGCAGCCTGGGCCTTATCATTCTGTTTAAGATGCTGTGAGAGAGTATTTTGAGTTTTTATAATGGCAAAAGCTTCCTCAGAAAATCATTAAATATCTTTTTATGACATGCCTGATCACTCACTCCACTGAAAGCCTTAGCAAACGAGAAGAGTCTGCTGGTGTCCATGGCACAGTGTTAGCATCTTTCAAAGAGTAATAACAATTTATGAGCCAGTGAATAAATTTTAAGAGGGGCGTTATAATCCATTGACTTGTAGCTCAGAAGTGTAAGCTTCATTATTTTCATTGGGGACAGCCCACAGAGTCAAATGAAAGGCGGTTTTAACAATATTAAACTGGACCAAGATAAGGACAACTCAGAGAGCTGAAATTAAGCCTAAAAAAAAAATAAAGCACTTTTCTAGGAAGAGACTGCATCATTCACAGCATTTAACTTGATCTTTATGGTTTCCACCTAGAGGCTATTTCTAATTTGCAATGCAGTCTTAGCTGGGCATGCATTTTCTGTTACTTTTCTTTTGGTGCTGTTTAGCTATATGAAGACCCAGTGGAAGCAACTGAGGGGGAGGGGAGGAGTTTTAACCCTATTTTTTTTATTTCCGGGTCATCGTGTTTCTAACTCTATCAAATATGATCATTTTATGAGAATGTCAAGTTACATATTCTACTGAGGTCAAATTATAAGAAACTGGACAATCCCCCATATCTGGAAACCGGACATATCCCCCAGCTGATTGACTAGATTACATTTTCATAATACGCTGAAAAATTGATCTTAAAAATCATTTTCAGGGTTTTGAAAAGAACTACTTTCCTCTACAAAAGGCACCATGTTTTCTAGAGCTCGTGTTTGCTGAGCTCTGTGGAAACAACCCTAGGTCCTAACTGCTTTTCCAGTAGTACTTCTAACACACTTCTTTTCTCAAAATGTGGAATACTGAAGGCCCTGTTTTTCTCATTCCTAAGTTCATTCAGTAATACTTAACACATCTGATTCCTGGCCTTCTTCTCCAACTCATTCAACAGTCTCAACCATGATGGCAAACAAGTTTGAGCAGACAAACCCCACAGTAAATGCTTGCGTGATCAGTCCACTTTGCTCTCTGCTTCAAAACATAGTTTCCAGGAATACATAATGTTGTAAAACCACAAATGGCCTCTAGTTTCAAATTCAAAAAGATTTACTTCACAATATCTTACATGGTACTTACGATGACAAATACAGTATTATATATCTCTAGAGAACCATCAGCTTGACTTCCTACATTACAACCTATGCAGCTTTCATGTAACCATGCAAAGCAGAAGAATGAACAAATCTAGAGAGGGCAATAAATATGAAAGCCTTCTAAATGTTAGAAATTCCATTTGGAATGATCCTTTAGAAGTTACCTGGCCTTCCTCCTATATTACACGTGGAATGTCATCATCTTTATCATAAGAAATATGAAACATGATAATATGCTCAGATTGCAATTTGACCTTCAGCCACTAAACAGCTTTTTAAAGGTCAGATCTCCTGCAGCTAATGAAATAAGATATTAGTAGCACATTAACAAAAGGAAAATGTGGAAAGGATCTTTAAGGAAAGTAGTTGCAGAAATAATGGTTTCTAGAAGGGATAATAAGAGGGACTGTTGATATTTTACTCATTTCTATTCAGACCCCGGGCTTCAAATCTGTCATCGCTCAACCAGCAAGAATTTATTTAGCATCTACTATATATTCATTCATTTATTCACCAAGCTTTTATGAAGAGCCTTGTGCTAAGTAAACACAAAGGGAAATACAACATTTAGATAAAATGTCATTCTTACCCTAATGAAGTTTAGTCTACTTGGGGGATAAAGCATGGGTTCAAGTTCTAGCTCAAGTGTGCACACGCGCGCACACGCACACACCCTGGTGATAAGTGCTCTGGAAAATTGTGAATCAAGGTTCTAAGCAAGTGACATTCATTACCAAGAGGCAGGGGAACAGCAATTGCATTGATCTTTAAAAAATGGCATAAAGAATACTTTGGGCAAAGGTATCCTCTACCTTTATAGGAAAGAGCTATATTCAGCCTTCAAGCAGTTTACATAATTTATGTTTTCAAGTCAGAATATTTTCTGCAATCACCATAATCAAAATGGTGTTTACTATGCATCCACATGAACAATGCTCAGTGCTAGGTCCCATACAAATCAAATTAATCTGATTCTATTTTGCTAGGTGGGCTAGAAGCAAACAACTGACATTTGCTACATTCTTTTCATTTACAGAAACCAAACCCAACAGTTTCCCAACCCTGTCTTGCATGAGACTGACTCACCTTGACCTCACCCTGAAAGTATCTAGCAGTTTATATTCCTCCTCCCTGCTCTGAAACACTTCTCTACTGAGAAAGCAATTTCTTCCAAGTTAAGAAATCAAGCTTTTGGTGATCTTTATTTTTTGAAGAGATGTATCCATGAATTGCACAGAGGCAATGATTGACTTCGTGGTAAGGACTGAAAACTACTTCAAAAAGCAAAGAGACTATAGGTGGCAGATGTGCCTCTTGTTTAAAGTAAATAAATAAATGATATAAAGACCAAAAAGAAAGGAGAGAATAAAGGATAGGAAACTAGAGTGAGATAAAAGTTAGGGAGAGATAAGAATAGGGAGAAGACTAAGAAAGGCTGGCCCATGCAGGTAATATTTCATATACAATATCAAACAGGAATCATAGTTCTAAGTATTTGTTTTTGATAAGGGATGCTTAAGCCTTCCAAATAAAATTTTTAAATGCTTCTCATACCAGTCAAGAACATTTTCCAAGTATGTTCTGAAGAAACTGGCATTATCAGTAAGGAGTTTCTTAACATCTCCATTAGGATCGTTTCAATCTTCTAATAAATCTAACTGCCTTTGGAATTCTTTTGACATATCAGATAATTGTTTCCATCATGCATAATACATTAAAGTTTGCATCAAGATCCAATGTAGCTAAAAATAAAATTGAACATTGGCTATTTTAACAAATCATTTAAATGAGCAACAACTGACATTTATTTGTGATGCTAAGGTTTCCAAAGTAGTTTTCTAACAACTCTGAGAGACAAACATTACAAGTGCTCCTTACTTATTCTCCCTTTTTTTGCAGATAAAGAAACTGAGGCACAGAAATGTTATGACTCATTCAAAGTCACACAACTGAGTCAGAATTTGAACACACACTTTCCTGACTCCAAATAAAGAGTTCTCTCTACCAGCACCCCACTACCCCTCAACAAACCACTTCCACAAGAAACTATGCAAAATGAATCTGAATGAAAGCACTAGACGAGATTATTCTGCACATTATATAACTCAGAGAGAGATAGAGAGAATATAACTAGGCATGGGAAGATGGTAAGATAAAGAAGTAACCACACAAGGTTATATGTTATAAAAAGTGCAGGTACTTAACTCACCAAAGCAAATGAAAATTTTTCTAGGGGCTGTGGACCTAGTACCCAATATTAGCAGTTAGGATTCTAAGCACAGCACATTTCAAAGCCAGAGCCACCAGTGTTTATATAAAATGGTAGAATACTGACCTGCATTGTTAATGAATTAATTAATGCAAAGTTAATGCAAAACTACTTAAAAATAAATAAGTGGGAAAATATTAACAGAATATACGTAAGGACAAGGAGAAGTCTCTCTATTAAATCTAATTATCACAAACTCTCATATCAGTAAAAAATACTTTTGAATGTCTTGAAAAAGTGTACTGGAACCTCACTGATGCAGACAATGTAGTAGTTTTGACAGTATATTCAATTGTTATTGAAAATAAAATTTAAAATAATTTCCTCCTCCATATACTTTAAGGGTTTTATGTCTGAATAAAGACCTCCATCGAAAATCCAGCCTTTTCAAGTCAAGGTCTCAAATAATTAAAGGATTCTTTCAACCAGCCTGCAATTTGCAGAACCACCAATTTGTTGTTTTATCCTAAAGGACTGTAAAATTTATAACAGAATAGACCTATGATTGATCAAGACACATTTATTAAATACCTCCTATAGTCCAGATGCTATTCTAGATATCCAGGACACAGAAAAAAAAATGAATGAATGGGACATTTATTAATTGATCACTAGACTCAAAGCACTGTGCTAATACTTGGGGATACAAAAGTCACATTCTAGTGGAGGAGACAACACATATACAATTCCACAAAAATGAAATTATCCCTGGCCTAATGGACTAGTGCTTGGCCTAGCCAAGAAACACAGCATGTGTATGTGTGTGTATACATACATATATATACATATACGCATATATATTGGGGGAGGGGAAATAGTCATTACCAACTAGAGGATCGGGAAAGACTTCATATGGATTTGACCCGATCTTTGAAGGAAAGAACCCAGAGATGGGGGTAGGGGGGCAAGGAGAAGGATAGACAGTGTAGACAGGATAGGGGAGATGGAATGTCTTATATGAGGCAAGAAGGGCAATTTGGTTGGATGGATGTGTGAGTAAAGGGGAGTAAAGTGTAATAAACCTTGAACATAGGTTGGGATCAAGTTGTACAGGAGTGGGTGAGAGAAGTTTCAGTTGAGTGATTTGGTCAGAAGCCAGGTTAACAAAGGGCTGAGAAGTGAGAGGAAAAGAAACAGAAGGCAAGCAGTGTAGACAGATTTTTCTAAAAGTCTAGCTGAGAAAAGGCAGTAGGTAACTTCAGAGGATGGAATGTCTACTGAGGGTTGTTTTTGTTTTTTAAGGATGAGAATTTGGGGGGTTTCTACAAGGGAGGAAAGGAATCAGTAGATGAGGAGGGATCAGATTGAGACTTCTGGGCTTTACACAGGCTGTAGTGAATTACCTACCTACATCACATAATAATATAACTCATTCTGCTGGACAAATTGTATCTTAGTTTTTGGTATTTACTGTAGTTAGATCAAATTTTTGATAAGGTATGCTTAAGCCTTTACTTAAGCTTACTGTACTAAGCTTAGAAACTATATTTCTTTAAATGAAGAAAAAAAACACCCTACACTATAATTCAGTCTCTGGTGTCACACAGGCCTTCCACTATTATTCCCAGTGCAAGAGGTTTCATTGCATCAGCAAAAGAATTGGACGCTCCGGCTTTGAACGCCATTTAGCTCCACCCCCTGTAAGGGTAAACCTGGCAGTAAAGCCAGAGATATAACGAGCTGGCTCCCACAGTCGCCAAGAGGTAGCTTGGTCCTTCTCTCTAACCCAGCTAGTGCCCCAGGCGACCCTCGGGTGTTCTTTCAGAGCAAAGGGAGTAGGCTCGAGCCACGCCCAACCGCTAAAACTAGAAATAATCCCTATTCATTCTCGCCTTTTTTCTCCTCCTCAGGGAGAATATAAAAGTCCTCTTCTACCCACCCACGTGGGAGCCGGTTTCATCGGAAAAAGAGAAAGATTATTGGATGGATATATCTCCTTTCCCACGTTAGCAGTGTGGCTCCATTTATTTTTCCCCTTCCCTTAACGATTTAACTTTAAAAAAAAAAAGATATTGATATAATGAAGATGACAACAACTAGGAGAAGTTTCCTTTCCTCCCATTCCCAGCCCATTTCTCCGTGGCTGATTTATAATCTGTACAGGTGCCGGCACTCAAGTATTAGGGACACGGACACATACACACGCACACACACACCCCTCTCCAAACAGTGCCAGAATTCAAGTCTTAGGGACACGGACTGACACACAGACACACACACCTATCCAAATCGTGATGAGGTTAAGGAAGTAAGGGACGGTCAACATTTTCAAATAAGAAAGGAAACGAATAGGAAAGAAAAAAGGCTAGTACTTTAGGTGGGTTTAAAAAAAAAGGATCAAAGAAACTCATGAAAGGGCACCTGCCTCTGGGTTTGGACGCCAGAGCAAAGTTGAACTATGTAAGCTTGGGCAGTTGAAGCTTTTCAGCGAGTGCTAGGTTAAGAGGTTGTTAGCAGGTCCCTAACTTTGACAACAGCAACTGCATTGAAACTGTGGGTGGTTCAGCTCTCTGCATGCACCTGTTCGGATCTTCCCCATCCTGGGTTTTAACCTGCAGGATGAGGCGAAAAGGGTTGGCTGGAACCTTTGATCTTTCTTGTAGATCCCCATCGACCGAGCTCAATATTCCCTCAAAACCTTCCCCCAAAACAATATAGTCAACCGCACACTTCCGCAAGAAAATTATAATTAAAAAAAAAAACTCTCCTCCCGTCTATCCCACGCCCTGACCAATTTTTCCAAATGGTACTCCTTTTTTTTTCTCATAGCCTTATATCTGGCCCCATTTTCCTCTCCCTCTCTGCCACGTTCCCCCTTTGCCACTTTCCTACATCTCCATTACCACTCCCGAATTCTTGAAGATTAGGTTATAAGAAATTTCTCTGATCGCAGTGGGGACCCGGCCGGCTCGGCCCTGGGCTGGTCAGGGAGCCCCAAGCTGCAGTGCATCAGGGGTGGGTCTTGATAGGGGGAGGGGGCGGCAAACTGGGGAGCCCGAAACCTGAGAGAGTGACAGCCCATGACGGAGGAGTTTCGCCTTAGTGAGAAAACAAAATCAAGTGAGACCGCTCTAGCTACTGAGGCTTGGGCCAGGAGAGGTCTAGTGAATGGATGGAAAAGCAAGAGGCAGAGACCGGGGAGTTAGAGTGAAAGGGAGGCTGCCAGACACTGAGTGAGGCCTGAGAGGGAAATATAGGAAAAGACTAGTGATGGACCGGGAAAGTATCGGAAAGCTCAGCACCGACTGGGCCAAGTTGGGAAGGTGAAAGAAATCAGGAGACCAAGAGACGCGAGCAGAGAGGAACTTCGGAACTAGATAGCAAAAAGCTGGCAGTACTGGGAGGGGCTGGAGGGACGGGACAGGTGTGGCGCTTCCCAAGTGGCAACAACCAAACTTTCTCCCCAGCCGCGAAGTTGGGGTAGTGGAGTTGAGACCTAGAGAGGCAATATCTTCCATGCCCACCACTTCATCCCCGAGATAGGCGGCGGGGGAGAAGAAACCTTCCCTGACTGCACACAGCTCTCCAACCCCGAGACTCCCTAACGCGTTCCAGATGTGCACCTTCACCCTCTTCCCAAGCCCCAGGCTCGTTTTTCCTGATTTTCCTCCCCAGCATACACATTCCCCTTCCGGACAGCCGAGCTACCTAGGGCGGCCACACTCACCTGGCTGTAGAGCTCGCAGACCGACATGACCCCGCCGGCGCAGCAGACAAGCCCCGAGGCGCGTCTGGAAGCTCAGCCCTAGTTCCAGGGATCCGGCCCCTCTCTCCAGGTCAATCCCCGGCTCCCGGTGCTGCTCGCTGTCCCTGGTGGCTCTCACACCAGCAGCCGACCGTGTGGCGCCATCTTCCTGAGCTTGCAAAGAGTTTTTCCTTCTTTCTTTTCTTTTTTTTAATCGCCCCCACTTTCCCCTCCCCGTTCACTCGAGGCTCGGCTTCCTAGCTGCTCTTTCCTCCAGAAGCGACCTTTACTCGGGCGGCAGCCAGGCAGGAGTTAGGACTAGGGCTGGGAGGAGCAGCAGCAGTGGAGGAGGAGGGGAGGGGGGGAGGAGGAGGGAGAGAGGGAGGAGGAGGCAGCTAAGCTCCGCCGCTCCCCGCTCAGGTATGGGGAGGAGGTACTGGCAGGAGAGCGTCAGAGCCGGGCGCTCCGTGCGTCCCCGGCGCCTTCCGCGCGCTGCAGGTGCCCAGGGCTCGGGCTGCGGGCGGGACGGCTCCTCCCACCCCGTGGCCGGTCTCAGAACGCAGCGGCCACCACCCGGGAATCCTCAGCTCCGCACTGTGAGAATCCCGCGGGGTGGGAGGGTGGAAGGCACGCGTGGAACCAATCCCGGACCGCCCCCTGCTGGTCCTGGGGGCAAACACCGGCCGGACCTGGGTAAAGACAGGTGCATCGTGTGTGTAAATAGAGACACAACACAAGCTTAGTAACCCTGTTAGCCTTGGGTATCGCGTGCGGAGCTAAGCATATGAAAGAGAGAAAAAAGAAATTCAGAGTAAATGAAGACAAGAAGGAAAGAAAGGGGTGGGGGGAAAGTGCCAACAAGTCTCCTGGAACACTTGGTGACACCACGGTCATAACTTGTGGGTTTTGTTCGAGAACAGCAAGGAGGCCAGTGTCACTGGATTGGGAATAAGTGGAGGGGAGTAAGGAAAGAGGACAAGAAGAGTAAGGGGGCTTTGAAAACAAAACTACTATTCGGAAATAGTAGATTTTAGTTTTGTAACAGTTTATTGTTGCGTTGGTTTGGACACCTAGGATCCAATCATCTTCACTGAAATCAAACTCTGTACAATAAAATACTGATGTCACTGGTCAGCCTGTAATATATGCTGGGGAGACCTGTCTAACAGTGCAGTATGATGACAGAGATGATAGATAAAGAGAGATATATTATGCAATAAAGGCTTTCCATTTCAACAAAGCAGCACCCCAGCCACTCCAAATGAATAATTTATGCAGAAAAATATTCAAATGTTCTTCCTCACCTGTACATTTTTCCCTGTTCTCACCCTTCCTTGTTCCCCACTGTGTTGACTTTGCACACATTTCCTTCTCCATTGCCAATGGCATTTGACTGCCTTTAACAGCTTCACCCCCTAGTGCCCCAAACCAAATGTGTTACAGTGGGAAAAGCACTAAATTTGAATGCAGAGGACCTAGGTTTGCGCCTGGTGTTATGTTTTCTACCTGTATGACCTTGGACAAGTCCATTCTTCTCAGCATTTCCTCATCTACAAAATAAGGAGATTGTTGTAGTTGGTATGTAAGGTTCATTCCAGCTCAGGCTGCTCTTGATACTAAGTAGAATATGCTCCTAAATTAGAAACAAAGTTGTAAGAAGTTAGATGGGTGGCAGCTGGGATGGGGAGGAGGAGAAAGAGAAGAAGTAAGGAAGAGAAAGAGTGATGATAGGAACACAGGTTGAGTTAGAGTTAAGTATTATCACCATGGTGTGAACACTACTATTGTCCCTGAATCAGTCAGGGTCCTGGAACCTACATCAGCGTTCCCAAGCTCATAGGGAAGCCTCCTATGAAGAGACTTGTCTATTTTCTTCACTTCACAGTAAAATTTAAATTTGAAATGGCACACACTTCTGGTCACCAACTATAATAAGGCAACACACCAACGAGCATTTATTTAGTATCTACTATGTGCTAGAAACTTCTAAGCACTAAAATTCAAAAAGGAAGCAAAAACAGTTCCTGCTTTCAAGGCATTCAGTCTAACAGGGGAGAGAGTATACAAATAACTATATACAAGCAAGACATAGATAGGATCTTTGTAAAGAGGAAATAATCTCAAGGGGAAAGCACTAGCATTAAGGGGGACAGGGAAAGACTTCTTGCTGAAAATAGGATTTTAGTTTCGACCTCAAAGAAGCCAGGAAAGCTAGGAGAGAAATAAGTAGAGAGAGAATTCCAAGGCATGGGGAACAGGCAGTGAAAATCCATGGAAATGTGAGATGGAGGGTCTTGTGGGAGGAGTAAGGAGGCCAGGATCACTGGATTGGGAATATGTGATGGGAATAAGGTAAGAAGACTAAAAAAATAGGAGGGATTTAAAAACCAAACAGTATTTTATATTTGATCTGGAGGTGTTGGGGAGCCATTGGAGTTTATGGATTAGAGGGGCAATACGATCAGGCCTGAGTTTTAAGAAGATGAATTTAACAGCTGAAAGGAGGATGGACTGGAGTGGCAAGAGAATAAAGACCAGAATGTTATTGCAGCCATCCAGACCTGAGGTGATAAGGGCCTGCAGCGGAGGGGAGCCATCATAAGAGAAAAGGGGGTTTAACAAGATGTTACAAAGTAGAATTGACAGGACTTGGAAACTAACTCATTCAATATGGAGGGGAAAGGTGGGAGAGAGAGAGTGAGAAATCAAGCATGATACCTAGTTCTGTGTGTGGGTGGTACCCTTTAAGGAATAGGAAGTTTAGGAAGAGGGAAAAGTTTAGGGAGAAAGACAGTGAACTTAAATTTGGATATGTTGAGATGGATTCACCTATGGAACGTCCAGTTCAAAATATCCAATAGACAGCTAAAGATTCAAAACTGGTGGCCAGGAGAGAGATTGGAGCTGGATAAATAGATCTGAAAATCATCTTAGCATAGAGGATTGGTCATATTGAAGTCCTGAGATCTGTCATCGATAATCACCTTCTTTGTCAAATTGGAATAGGAGCTAGAGAAGCCCTTTCAATCAATTATTTATTGAGTGTCCATTGGGTGCACCACACCAGACTTGATGCCTCACTCTCCAGCTAAACTTGACCATTTGGTGTTCTTTGAAAATATCTCCCTCTCTTACTAACCCACTACTCTGCCTTATCTCCACCATTCTCTATTCCTGAAATGCTCTTCTGCCCGTACAATTGATTCAGTTCAGTTTTAAAAACACTTATTAAATGTTTGTAATGACTGATGATAGAAGGTGGAAAGAATACCTGCCCTCAAGGAGCTTACACTGTAATAAAGGGGATACAGCATATTTACAAATAAATAATAGAAAAGGTAGAATGCAATAGAAGCAAGGAAGAGTTCCACAGACAAAGTACTCTTAGAAAATTTGAGGAAAGATCACTTTCAGCTGGGTAGATGAGGGAGGGCTTCACAGAAGAGTTGGTAGCAGTTCTCAGTCTTAAAGGAAGAGAAGGATTTCAACAGACAGAGATAAGGAGGAAGTGAAGTTTAATTTCAGGTTTGGGGGGAGAGCTTGCACAAATTCTTGGAAAAGGAAATCAAGGGGCAGCCAGTAGTCCAACTGGGTGGAATGTAGACTATGCCACGAGGATAAGATACACACTTCTCAGCCTTTAGGATTTCAGGTCTTGCATAAACTGGCTCCAATCCACTTTTCCAACCTTATTTCACATCACTCCCCTTCACTCATTTGTCATTCCTGATGAACTGGATGAAATTCCCCTCTCTCAGGCTCTTGTCTTTAAGCATTGACACAAGCTCTTCCTCCGATTTCACCATCAGGTTTTTAGAATGTACTACCCCTTAATGCCTCCCTTTAGAATGCTTAAGGATTCGCCTCTGGTGTCAGCTCTGCAAGGATTTCCCTTTATTCCCACCATCCCACAATAGTGGTGATATCTTCATTTTCAAACTGTCCCCCATTTACTAATTCATGTGCATTCTATGTCATTTTAGAGGTGCCTGAGGACAAGGACTACTATTTTTGTCTTTGTAGCCTACCACAGTACTTTACATAAGAGGTCTTTAATAAATGTTTTCTGAATTAAATCAAATTGAATATTTGATGTCTTCCCCAGTCCCCTCAGCTGTTAGTCTTCTCCCATTTAATCAGTACATATCTTGGATCTAATTATTGCGTGCTGTCTCCCCTACCAAATTGTACGTTCCTTGAGGGAAAGAACTGTATTTTTTCAACTTTCTTTTTATCCCCAGCCTTAATACAGTGTACGGTACATAGTACAGTGTACAGTACATAGTAATCATTTAATAAAATGGTTTTTTTGTGGATAGATAGATGGATGGAAAATAGTGTCAAAGGTAGAAATGATGGATGGAATCAGATAATGGAAGACCTTGAATACATTTTTTAAAAACTTGTATTTTACCCTACATAAAGAGGCCCTGAATGTTTTTGAGTGTGGCCATGCTGGTCTGTGATTGATCTACAGTAGAGACAGGCATAGGGGCCAAATCTAAGGCCTGCCCTACTCTTCTGGCCTTACTCTGTGCATTGGGGTGTATGCCCAACATTTAGAAGTGATGGGCTCATTGTGCTGCATGGATGCTCCTGTAAGCATTGATGGAAGTATTGTAATGGGAAAACCAATAGGACCAGAATTAGAAGAGACTTCTGTTCCAAGTCTACCTCAGACAATTACAAGATGTCTGAGCACAGACAAATGAGTTAATCTCTCAGCCTCTGTTTTTTCATTTATAAAATAGAAATAATACCTGTAGCATCTGCCCCAGAAGATCATTGTGAGGGTTTTAAATAAGATAATATATGTGGAGCACTTTGAAAATCTTTAAGCACCGTATAAGCAGTATTTGTTGTGTTGTCATCACCACCATCATCAATTACTCTCAGACCAAGAGATTTGAAGGTGATGGGGCTGGTGGAAGGGTAGAAAATTGTCATGCACTCCTGACTACCCCTTATAATTACATACATACATACATATATATATATATATATATATATATATATATATATATATATATATATAAAAGCTCACTACAATCCTGCAGAGCCCAACATGGCAATATCTAGTATAGAAACCTACTACAGAGACACTACCAGACCTACAAAATGAACCACGGGTGCCACAGCCTCATCTTGGTTGGCCACAAAGACATAAATGAAAATGTAATTGAAATTAATAAGCATTTAAGTAATGCCTGCTAAGTACAAGACACTTTGCTAGGTGCTAGGGATTCAGAGGCAAAAATGAAACGGGCTCTGCCCTCAAGGAGCTTGCCTTCTACTTATTAATTTATTTAATTCGGCAGCTTGGTGGAACAATGGTTAGGGTACTAGACATTAGCTCAAATCCAGCCTCCGATAACTTACTAGCTGTACAGCCTTGGACAAATCACTTAACCTCTGTCTGCTTCAGTTTCCTTATCTGTAAAATGAGGATAAGTACCTACCCCACAGCATTGTTGGGAGAATAAAATGAGATATTTGTAATATAGTTTGTAAAACTTAAAAGTGCTAGCTATTATTTTCTATTTCTCATCTAGTTATTTATTTTTATAAGTACTTATTTCTCCCTTTCACCACCTTCCCATTTGATAACAAAAGATAAAACAACAAAAACCACAAACTTCAAAACAAGCATGTATAGTCCAGCAAAACATTCCCACATTTGGCCTTGTCTAAAATGTATGTCTCATTCTGCATTTTAAGTCCATCTTCTCTCTGGCTGAAGGTAACTGGTGTGATTAATCTTCAGTCCTCTGGAACTGTAGTTTATCATGGAATTAATCTACTTCATTCTATAAGACAGTGTTTGCCCTAGTGAAGCCTATGGTTCTGAGGGAAGGCAGGAAGCCAGAATCTTTTAATCTATGAATTTATATGATAGAGCCCCTCCCTTGCTTCCTTTAAGCTCCTCCTAAAGTCCTACCTCTTTCAGAAGTATTTTCCTAACTTATTTGTTGATTCTTCCCAAATCCATTCCATCTAAAAGAAAAAAGAAAGAATCCCATATTTGACAAGATTTGTCGGAAAAACCACAGAGGCTATTAAAGGATGAAAATGAAAGTTTACTCAGAAATCATAAAGGGAACTAGTATCATATCTCCACTGAAGTCCTTCTTTCTGCCTTTTTGTGTCCCAGAGGTAACTTGGGTTTTTAAAAACTCTGCCATAGCACAGAGCAAATTCGAGCTTCTCAAGCAAAGATGATTTGCCTCTCATCTAAAAATCAACCCAGCCTTGTTCAAGAGAGACTCATCACCAGAAGTTTGCTCTAACTTCTAGAGATCATTATTTTTTAGACACAGTAACTCAGAAAGACTATCTACAACGTAGAAAGAGATCAAAGTCTGTATGAGTGAAGAGATAGCCTACAATGAAGCAGTATTTCCTGATGGATAGATAACTGGTCTTAAAATCAGAAAGATTTGGGTTCTCAGCCTGCCTCAAACAGCTGTGGAACCCTGGGTAAGTCATTTAACCTCTTGGGCTCAGTTGGTTTTTTTAACCTGCCAAATGAGAGATTTAGACTCACTGAAGTCTCAGGACCCTCCCCAGCTCTAAATCTATGATATTATGACCCAGGAAAACAGGGATCCTTGAATTAGTGTGCAACCTTATCTTGAAGGGTGAGGAAGATAATCGTAAGTTATGGTCCTGCCTGAAGGCAGTTGTCCACCTAGTACAGGAATACCTTCTACAATACCCTCAATGTGTAGTCATCCAGCCTTGGAATCAATACCCCCAGTGATAGGGTAGATGGCGGTCACTCCTTCCTAGGAGAGCGTGTCTTACTACTAAACCTTTCAGTCTTCTTTCAGCACTAGGATCCTCTCATATTGTTATCCATCTCCTCCTAATCTTTCTAAATTAAACTGTGGGTGCTAGGATTGTTTCGTGTAGCCTCTGCCCTACCTGAAAAGTTGTGCTGAGAGCTGAGAATGGAAATAGCACCAGGGAATGATGCACTTATAGATGGCATAGTGGATAGAATGTTGGATGTGGAGTCAGGAAGACCTGAACTCAATTACTTTCTTAGTTGTGTTACCCTGGACAAGTCACTTAATCTCTATCAGCCTCAGTTTTCTTAGTTATACCATGGGCATATTAATAGCATCTACTCCCCAGGGTCATTGTGAGGCTCGAATGAGATAATAACATGTAAATGCTTTGTGAACCGTAAAAGCATTATATAAAAGCTAGCTATTATTATTAGTGGGATCTTCATCCCAGCAAATTCCCTTCTCCCCAGGAGCTCCATAAATACTGAACTAAATTACTATAAAGAAGAAGCAATCAAAAGTACCTTCTAAGGAGGGGAGGGCATTTCAACCACTAAGTGGAAGTGGAGGTTAGAAGCCCCCAAATCGACTGTGTTTTATCAGTGGATGATATTAGCTACACAAAGTATGAAACTCTGTTAACCACACTGATTCTGCCAAGTATGCTTAACATCTAGTTAATTCATTCACCTCTGTCTGAAACTCTTGATGGGATGCAAATGTTCGTTTCTGGCTGCTCAACCTCAGCATACAATGAATGCACCGACATTTAAGCAAAACTCGCCTCTGTGTGGGAGATATGGCTTGTATCAAATTTCTCCAGTGGGTGAGAACATGGACAAATGGGCCTTTGTCCAGAGAATGTTGACGATGATAATCAAGAGGTATGGAAACCATTCATAGAAGGAATGGATGAAGCAACTGAGCCTGTTTAGCCTGCTTAGAAAAACATTAGTGGGGCATGAGAGCTCTTTTCAAATATTTGAAGAGTCGTCATGTGGAAGAGGGATTAGATGTGCTCTTATTTGCTCCAGAGGACAGAAGTGGGAGCCAGGAAAGACTTGAGGCAGGGGGAGATTTTAACTCAATTTTTAAGAAATACCAGACCTGTGAGTCCATTGGTACATGTAATTTCTAGTGAGGAAGCTCTACCAACATAGTTCAGCTCCTGACCTGCAACCTTCTATACCACCCTCAATGTATAGTCATTCAGCCTCTAGATCAATACCTCCAATGACAGTGTAGATGAAAGTCACTCCTTCCTGGGAGACCCTGTTCCACTACCAAATCTTTCAATCTTCTTCCAGCGCTAGAATCCTCTCATATTGTTACTCATCTCCACCTAGTCTTCCTAAATTAAACTGTGGGTGCTTTGAGGGTTGCCTGAGGTTAAGTGAACAATATATGCCATTAGGTTTTCCTAACTCCTATGCCAGCTCTATCCATCATACCATACTGTCTCTAATCCAACTCAATATAAGGGAGGATATAAGAATATAACTCAATATCATGTCAGTTAGAGGTGTCCCTATGAGATGGGCTGACTTTAAAAGCAGTAAACTCCCTCTTCCCACTCTGGATCACTGCCTTGTCATGGCAGAGGGGCTTGTGTAACTAAGTTAAACTGAACTATGCCATGCAGGGTTGCCCAAGATGGACAGATCATATAGAGAGCAGAGAGTTCTGACAAAAGGTGATTACTGGGGAAGGAAATGGCAAACCACTCCAGTATCTTTGCCAAGAAACGCCATGGACAGTTGGTCCACAAGAGTTGGAAATGACTGAACAAAGCTCCCTTCTACTACCAGTGTACAAACAAAAGCTAGATGACTTGTAAGGATGTTGTAGAGAAGATATCTTCATTAGTTGGGAAGTTGGACTAGTCGATCTCTAAGCAAGACCTTCCAATTCTTAACGATCATTCTACTCCAGACACTGCCTTTCTTAAACAAAAATTAGGGAAGCTGTGTTGGTCCCAATTACAAAACTGTGAAGTAATCAGATACCAATCTTTAGGACTCCAGGCCTCACCTATGTGTCCCACATCCTTCTCCAGATCCACTAAAGAAATCCAGTAGTCTGCTATTCTTTCCCCTGGCTCTGTGATAGAAAGGATCCAGAAAGGATCTGATATCTACTATTTGTACCTGAATGTTGATTTAAAGCAGGGGTTCTTAGTCTGTTTGTGTGTCATGAACCCCTATGAGAGTCTAGTAAAGTCTATGGGCCCTTTCTCAGAATATTATTTTTAAATCATAAAATAAAATACATAGGCTTACAAAGGAAAACAATTATTTTGAAAGAAAAATATACTTTCTCTCCATCCAAATTCACAGACAGCCCCCCACCTAGAATCTACCTTGATTTAAAAATCACAAAATTCTCTCTCCCAAAGGTATTTACATTTAAGTCTCCTCTTGGTGGGATGAAAGGTTTTGTCCACTATTAAAGGTATTTCAGTCAGCAGCAAGCACAGGAGAAATATTTTCCCCTTTTGGAGGGGAGGGGTTAGTGTTCCCAGAATCCCAGAAATCACAGCTTGCTGGTTCATATACATAAGGCCCAAGGCTCTAGTCCTGATAACCTACTCTCCCATCCCCTCCTCTCCCCATCCTCCAACTGATGGGAGGAGGGAGAGGTGTCAAGGGAAGTGGACTGGCAGAGAATGAGAATCAGGGCAAATCAGGAGAAATCAGCCTCAAAGCTCACAAACCAAACATCTGAACAATTGTAATTCTGAGGCTGCCAAGTTCTCTAATAAATTGCTCATCTGCCCGCAGCCTATGAATAGGGAATCACTCTCTCAGTGTGAGATGCTACTCATGCATACCGGATACTCGCTAGTATCACATTCCCAAAGGGTAAGAGAGCCCAAAGCACATTCTATCCCCAGCATCTTGTGCCCTCTTCTGGGCACCTGCCCAAATAGCTGTGTTTTTTTAAACAAGTCTCCTGTTGCCCAGAGATTCGTGTTATTAGACTCATAGGATGTTAAAGATCTAGTGCAGCCTCCTCATTTTAACACAGGGAGGAAAATGAGGCCCAAAGAGAAGTGACTTGTCCAAGGTTGAATTATTGTTTAGCAACCAAACTTCAGGAGCCTTTCCCATTGCTGTTGTGTGGAAGAGCTTGCTAAAGAAAGGACATGAAGGATGGCTAGCAAGCTGATAGAAGCAAGCAAGGCTCACCAGACTCTGCCTCTTCCCAGACAGATCACCCCTCATCATCAGAATGTAAATAGGTGATGCTCTAAATCACTAATAATTAGAGAAATGAGAATTAAAGCAACTCTGAGATCCTAATACATCAGACTGACCAAGATGACAGAAGAGGAAAAAGTCAAATGCTGGTTGTGTGTGGTTTGTCCTTCGCTCTCGAAGATGATAACATGACTTGCAATTGACTTGGATTTGAGGGAGGGCTGTGCAAAGGCACCAGCTTCACTTTCTCCTCCAGAGCCATCTGGGTCCAGTGGCTAGAAAGTGAGCAGGACAACTAGAAAGGGCCCAGGATGCAATGGGAGAATTTGGCCCTTTTAAGTTAAGGTCTTTCCAAATTCTCACTTTGAGTGAGGCAACAGCCATTCAGTGAATAGGTCTCTTTAAGAAGTGAGTCAAGGGATGGCCCCTTTAATCCAAAAAAAAAAAATCAGACTGAGAGAGGAAGATCTTAAGGGTTGCTGGCCAAGAGAAACAATTACTATTTACATTCACTCTGAGCTAGGAGGTCCCAAAAAATAACCATTAAAGTGGTGCTTGGGCAGGAACCTATTGTCCAATCCAGAGGAAAAGGTCAAATGATGGAGGGCATGTCGGAAAATAGGTCCACTAATGCATTGTTAGTGAAGCTAACCATTCTGGAAAGCAATTTGGAACTATATCCAAGAAGCTATTAAAACATTCATATCTTTGACTCAGCAATAGTGCTACAAAGTCCATACTCCCAAAAAGATCAAAGGAAAAGGACCCATATATACAAAAAATATTTTAACAGCTCTTTTTGTGATGGCAAAGAATTGGAAACTGAAGAGATGCCCAGCATTTGGAGAATGGTTGAACAAGTTACATTATATGAATGTGATGGAATTCTACTGTGCTATAAGAAATAATGAAGGAAATGGCTTTAGAAAGCCCTGGGAAGACTTCTATGAACTGATGCAAAGTGAAGTGAGTAGAATCAGGAAAACAACGTACACAATAATAGCAATATTGTAAAGACAACCATCTGTGAGAGACTTGGTAACTCTGATCATCACAATGACCCACCGCAATTCCAAAGAACTCATGATGTCTACTTCCAGATAGAAAACTGATGAACTCAGTGTTCAGATTGAAGCATATTTTTTTCTGTTTCTTGTTTGTTTGTTTTTGGAACATGGCTAATGTAGAAATTTATTTTACATGACCTAATATTTGTAGGAGATTTTATATATCCTGCCTTCTCAATGGGTGGGGAGATATGTAGGGAGAATCAGGAACTGAAAATAAAATAAAATTTTAAAAATTGAAATAGATAGTAAATGTAAATAGGAGTTCAGTCCTTGTAATCACTGCCTTATGTCTACAATGAGACTGTGGGGTTCTTAAAGGAAAGGCCAGACTATAACCATGATCTATTTCCCTCCCAGTGCCAAAGGTCATGCCGGTCACATGTGATCAACAAATACTGATTTATTAGTTGATTGGTTAATAAACGATACAAGAAATAAATTGTGACAGATACTTACTGACAAGTATTTCTATGGTTGCTGAGGTTCTAAACTAAGATATGAAGAAAATCATGCGGCAAAATCGAAAACTTTGGAAATTCTGGCCGTGTCTGTGTGATTGCAAAAATCTAGCCCCGGCTTTTTTGGTTTGGTGATTCTAGTCAGATTGCCTTATCATCAATTTACTTAATTTCCAATTGTGTTTAAATATTTGTATCTGTGGTCCTATCTAATTTGGTGGTACCATAGAGACATAGCTCTATTGTAAATATAATATTTACCTTTTCCTACTCGCTTTCACATTTGAGTTACTAGAAAAAGTACAGTGTGTTTGATCCCCAAGGGATCTATATGGTGAGGGGTAGGGAAAGTGAGGGACTGAACAAATGTAAGGAGGAGATCTGTGGAGAGAGAGCCAGCAGCCTGGCAGCCAGAAAAGACAGACATGTGAGACTTTTGCCCTCATCTTGTGCCAGCGAGATGGCAAAGAAATAGCAGAGGATTCTATAAAGATTCTCCAGTATGGTCTAAGTACCTGGGGGCCTAGGTGTCTGTGCTCTGGAATTATGAACAGTAGCATGAAGGAGAGAGAGAAATGCTGCCTCTTCCCCTCTTCCTTGGCCCCAGACATATACATTTCAAGTGTCAGGGGTCAGTGGGCCAAGACAGGTTTTGTGAGATAGGACTACCACAAGAAGAGCCATGATGCTTGAAAATGTAAAAAATATAAGAATATATATATACATACATATATATATAATATACACAAATATACACATACACTCACATATGTATACACATGCATATAGTGTATATGTGTGTACATAGACATTGATATAGGTTGTTCATTCTAGGATTTCTATTTTGTTTTTATTCTCCTAATACATTTTCTTTTAAGGTATTGCGAACTTTGTACTTACAAAGAGAATATTAGTATTACTATGCTATGGACCGTCATGTATATGCTTCCCCAGATTTCCTAAATAGAAGCTATGTCCCAAAAGAGTGAAAAGATTCACCCAAAGTGTACCAGGACTCTTCCTGCCATGGCAAAGTCTCTGACATAAGGACTCTCTAAGTATAGTGTAACCCTGAAGTTGATGAAATATGTTGACATATCACCTTGGCATGTTATGTATGGGATGTTGTTAAAGGCATTTAAAGACCTTTATAATCTGACTAGGTGTTGCAGTGGATGGAATGTCAGGATTAAAGTTAGGAAGATTTGTCTTCTTGAGTTCAAATATTTACTAGCTGGGTGACCCAAGGCAAGTCACTTAACCCTGTTTGCCTCAGTTTCCTCATCTGTAAAATGAGCTGGAGAAGGAAGTGGCAAACCACTCCAGTATCTTTGCCAAGAAAACCCCAAATGGGGTCACAAAGAGTCAGACATGACTGAAAGGACTGATCAACAACATAACCTGACTCAAAATTTATCTTTTCAGGCTTATTCTATATTATTCTCCTTCATGTACATCCAACCTAGCCTCTTTGCTGCTCCTCACACAGGTCCCTCTCTTTCTTGATAACACTCCATTTCCTTTGCACAGCCTGTCCTCCATGCCTAAAGTGTACTCCTTGAAAGACCTCTGCCTCTTGGACTCTCTAGCTTGCTTCAAAGCTCAGTTCAAATATTATTTCCCAAATGTACCCTTTTCTAATCCCCCCCGACAGATGCAAGTGCTCCCCCCAAATTACCTTGAATTTGTTTTTATATGCTTTGTATATATACATATTTATACATATTTATACGTATGCATATGTCACTTCGTATAGAATGTAAGCTCCCTGAGGGTAAGAACTATTTCATTTTAGATGCTTGATAATAATAAAAATAATAGCTAGAATTTATATATCTTTATATAGCTATACTTACAAATATAATATTACTTTATCCTTACAAGAACCCTGGGAGGTATTATTATCCCCTTTTTACAGATGCAGAAACTGAGGCAAACAGACTAAGTTACTTTCCCAGGGTCATACAACTAGTAAGTATCTAAGTCAGGATTTGAACTTAAGTCTTCCAGACTTCAAGTCCATCAATTGATCTACTGTGCTACCTAGCTGTGATCTCATGATAAATGTATGTGATTGATTCATTGATTGTAGGACTTTCTGTCATGTGCTATCCATCCAATGTCTGATTCCCCAGTCACAGCTTTCTTTTCCCTGGCAATGGGACACTATGATGGAACATATTCGCAGAGCCTTGAGAGAAGTAATAACTGTATTGCTTGGGGGTTTTCAAAGGTATTTCCTCATGATGACCCTGAATGTCAGGTAGTACAAGGATTATCTTCTTTTTTTTTCAATGAACCTCAGAGAAATAAGTGATCTGTCCAAGGTCCCTCAGTTTGTTGTGTTTGTCTTTCGTTCTCAAAGAGGACCATGACATCAGAGAAATGATGACATGACTTGCAGTTGACTTGGATGTGAGTGAGGGAGGGCTGTGCAAGGTCACCAGCCTCACTTTCTTCTCCAGAGCCATCTGGATTCAGTGACCTGGTATTTATCAGAATGACTGGAGATGGCCCAGGATGCAATGGGTGACCCTGGCCCTTTTACGCTAAGACCTTTTCAGGTTCTCACTTCAAGCGAGGTAAGGGCCCATTCAGAGAATAGGCCTCTTTAAGAAGTGAGTCAAGAGATGGCCCCTTTAATTAGAAAAAAAATCAAACTTGGAGGGGAAGACCCTCAGGGTTGCTGGTCCAAAGAGAAACAGTTAACATTGACATTCACTTTGAGCCAGGAGCGCCCAAAATATAGTCATTAAGTGGAGCTTGGGCAGGGACCTATTGTGGTCCAATCTATGAGCTTTTCCATTTCATTCTGAAGCTCATAGATTGGACCACAATAGGTCCCTGCCCAAGCTCCACTTAATGTCTATATTAGAAAGTGATGGAGCCAGATTAAAACTCAAGTGACTCAAGCCCTATTCCAGGTTTCTTTCTACAGTACTGTCCTGTTTGGTATCAATACTGCAGGAGTAGCAGTGAGACTGGAAGGTTCAGATACTAGGGGACCTGAAAAGACTAATCCAGAAGTTACAGAATTAAGGCTGAGTAAATACCCTCTGTTACTCCTTACTTTGTTCACTTAATGAGAGGTATTCCAAGTACTGTCCAGCTGACAAAATACTTCTTATGTATAAGCAACATCCAACTCTCACTAAACTCTCTGAGGCTGTGGAAGGCAGTATTCTTAGCCACTTACAAATTAACCAATGTGTTTGTTGGGCCTCTACAGGCCAGGCCTTGTGCCAGGCACTGGGGATACAAATAGAATCAATGAAACAATCCCTGCCCTCAAAGAGCTTACATTGTATAGGAGAGAGATGCACAAAACACACGTACATGTAAGTTGTTCTTCCTCCATTTTTGACACCATGGGCTGATGTCGTGTAGTAAGTGGGAATGCAGTGAGGCAGAGTTTCACAAAGTCACGAGCCTCACTCTCTCTTCCAGAGTCATCAAAGTCCAGTGGCAGGACAAAGTCAGGATGACTGGTGATGGCCCAGGGTGCAATGGATGACTTTGACATCTTCAAAGTCTGACCAAGCTCTAAGTGCTCCACAACAGCTGCCTCAGCCACTTTCATGGAACAAATTGTTCTCATTTGCCCGTTCTTAGGGGGCGTGTCTTCACCTGCTTGGGGTAGACATCCTCCTAACTCATCAACAGGTTTGAGGCCTGTCAGTTACCTTCAGCCTGGTTTAGCCCGACTGGCCAAGTAGGTTTTACTAGGGTATGGCAGCTGTGTATGCTATGGCTTCTTGGAGCCACAGGAGAGAGTAGTAAGTGGTAAGAATAAGAGGCAAACCTACAGGTGACAGGTAAACACTAAAGGTAGATGAGAAACCCTGAAAAGGGCTCGGCAAGCCTTCACAGCAGAGGTTCTAGTCCTCCCTGAACACCCAAAACACCCCATATATATAAGGATAGCGAGGATAAATATATGTGGTATAAATAGATATAAGGTATGGTATATCATATAAACTATGGTAAGGTATATGATATAAAATAGATAGAAGGTAGAGAGCTTAGCTTCTCGAAGTCTAATAGTTATGTGACTGGTTTTCAGGAAACAAGTGAAGAAATTAGTGGAGATCCAACTGCAATTCTCAGCCAGCCCCTCATACCCTTCATAAGTAAAAGAAGGCTGGTCCTTCATATAAAGTAAGAGTCCCCCTTTGTGGTATGATTTGAGGTGGGTCAGAATGGACTCCCCATCCCCATCTCATGCTTCCCTCAAAAAAAAATCAAAGAAATTTTTCTCTTTGGAAATCCATTCCTTTGGGCTAAGATTTTGTATAACCAGAGTCTTTTGTTAAATTACAAAGACTTGGAGGAGTAATTAAATGGCTATCAGTTATTAACACCCCAAAGGGGATTGTTTTACCAGATTGCTTTTCCATCTGATAGTGATTTGAGAGGAAACAATACACCAGGCAGGCAAATTTTGATTGGGCAAGCTTGAGAGCGTAAGCTATTCTAGGGAGTATTAGCCTCAAAGAGGGACTGGGAAAAGGTTAAAGGAGGGAGATGTCCTGGGTAGCTAACGGACAGCAGGTGAGAATGGTGCATTGGGGAAATGGGTTGAGGAATTAAAGAAATGACACAGAAGGAAAAGGTAGCAAGATACACAGGACAAAGTTCACCTACTTCAATCATTGTGTGGTACTTTCCTTGACACTTACAGATCCCTAAATTCACCCATGCGAGTACTCCAGCAGTGCAGACCTCAGTCCCTCCATCCTTCTCACCCTGTAGAATTCTTGCCTGTGTTTTCCCTCAGAGAAGCTATCCCAGGGGTGGGCCTTGAGGCCACATGAGGCCTTCTAGGTCCTCGGGTTCAGCCTTTGACTAAGTCCAAGTTTTACAGAACAAATTCTTTTTTAAAGATTAATTTATTTACTCTTAGTTTTCAACATTCATTTCCACAAGTTTTGAGTTACAAATTTTGAGTTACAATTTTTTCCCCATCTCTTCCCTCCCCCCACCCCAAGGTGGCATGTATTCGGATTAGCCCTTTCCCTAGTCTGCCCTCCCTTCTATCACCCCACCCCACTTATCCTCTTCCCCTTTACTTTCTTGTAGGCCAAGATAGATTTCTATACCTCATTGCCTATATATCTTATTTCCCAATTTTTTAACATTTGTTTTTAAAACTTTGAGCTCCAAATTCTCTCCCTTTTTTCCTTCCCCACCCACCCTCATTGAGAACTCAAGCAATCCAGTATAGGTTATATGTGTTTTGTCATGCAAAACACTTCCATAATAGTCATGTTGTGAAAGACTAACTATACTTCCCTCCATCTTATCCCACTCCCCATTTATTCTGTTTTCTCCTTTGACCCTGTCTCTTTTCAAAAGTGTTTGTTTCTGACTACCCCCTCCCCCAATCTGCCTTCCCTTCTATTACCCCCACCACCACCCTCTTCCCCTTCCACCTTACTTTCCTGTAGGGTAAGATACCCAGTTGAGTGTGCATGTTATTCCCTCCTTAAGTCAAATCCCATGAGAGTAAGGTTCACTCACTCCCTAACAAATCCTTTTATTAAGGGCATTTGGATTCGGTCAAAGTGCTGCACTTGAGGACCTAGAGGGCCACATGTGGCCTCGAGGCTGCAGGTTTCCCACCCCTAGGCTATCCAATGTTTAGGAGTCCTTCTGTAGGGTATTTTAGTAATTTAGATACATCAATGTAACATTCAGGCTGCCCACCTGTTGTCTCTCATTCTCATTGAGTGACCAGGCTAAGTCATTTCTGGTCATTCATAGCCTCAGATTATATCTTTTATGATGTTTCTTACAAGAAGTCACCCCTGACAGTATGCTACAGCCTAGATATAACCAGACCTGGGTTCAGTTTTAGCCTCTGATGTTTACTAGCTAAACGGCCATGGGCAAATCTCTTCAGCTCTGACTTCTAGTTTCCTTGTCTGTAAAATTAGGGAAATAGGACTTGTAGTACCTAACTTAAAGGGTTGTTTTGATGCCTCAAAGATTGCATGTAAAGAGCTTTGCAAACATTTATGTAAATATCAATAGTTGTTGTTTCTATTAGTTTTAGTAGTGTAAAACCTTTTCTGCGCTCATTCCCCAGCTCGCACTGGCACTAGCAGGTCCTCAGAAGAGCAGTCGTCCTGTTCCCCAAGGTTCTGGCAGTAACCCCAAGAGAGCTCATGAGCAGCTCCAGTCTCTACTACCTCCAGCCTCTGGCTCACTTGGATGCTAGGATACTCTTTCAGTTACAGTGTTACAATGATTTATTTTAACAATGATGCTCAGGGTTAGCAGCAGCTTCTCCTTGACTCTCAGAACCTCAGCCCAGCAGAAAGTAGGAGAAGTCTTGTCTCTTCAACTTGACAATTCTTCGTGGTTCAGAGGTGGCTTCTCTCAGTTAAGGACCCCACATTCACTTATGATGATCAACCAGTTCTACTTGCCAAGTTCTTGGTGGGGTTTTTGCAGATGAGTAGCTGGGGACCAAATCATGGGGGCAATCTGTGCCCTCGAGTCAAATCCACAGTGTTTGCTAGCTTTTTCATATTTAATTCATATATATATACATACATATATATGTACGCATAAATATATGTATGTGTATATAATATATACATATATGCATACATATTTATATGTGTATATACATCTATAGATGTATGCATCTATACATACACATACATATATACATATGTGTATATAATTCCTATATAATTATCTATAATCAAATCTTTGCTCCAAGGTGGAAAGTACTTCATTTATATCAATCAATCAATATTATTAAGCTTCTATTCTGTGTCAGGCACTATGCCAAGCACTGGGGATACAAAAAGAGGTAAAAGTCAGTCCCTGCCCTCAAGGAACTTACAATCTAATTGGAAACAACAAGGAAACAAAGCAAACTATATAGGAAATAACTAAAGGAAGACACTAGAATTAAGAGCTTTGTGAAAGCTTCCAATAAAAGATGGAAATTTTAGTTGAGATGTCAAGGAAGTCAGGAAGGTCAGTAGTCAAGAGCAGAGAAGGAAGAGCATTTGAGGAATTGGGGATAGCTAGAGAAAATGCTCAGAGCTGAGAGATGTGTCTTGTTCATGAAACAGTCATGAGGCCAGTTTCACTGGATCAAAGAGTACAGGAGAAAGAAAGGGAAGTAAGATCTAAAAAGACTGGGGAAAGTTGGAGGGGAGCTAGTTTGAGAAGGGCTTTGAACACCAAACAGGTCATGTTTCTCTTTATATATGAAAGGGCTTCTGTTTTCTATTTTGATGCTTCTATTTTTCCACTTTGAGACCTTTAACTTGACTGAAATCTAAGTGGGGCAAACCCTTTCAGAAGCAGTGGTAGCATTTCCACTAACTTCAGATTTAAAATTTTACTTTTAAAAGCACAGACTTTACACAGCAGGGAGGAATTTGCTATCACTAAAAGTGTTGCATAATTTCTCAGAATCTCCTTCTACTCTGTTCCAGGACAAGTTACATGGTTGATAGTCCAGCTACATGGTATAATCTAAGCAATTTTCATCCACTTTGCTTTCCATTGCAGATAGTCAAAACAAACTCTATCCCATGAGTTTCTTCATCCATGAAATTAAAGGACAAAACTGCTTAGATTGTTTCTGCTCAAAGGGCAAGTGGAATAAGAAATGAGGAGCAGACAGACTTCACAATAACCTGGAAAGACCTACATAATCTGATGCTGAGTGAGATGCTGGTATCTGTAAGGACTAACTTTGATCGACTTGACTCCTCTCATCAATGCAAGGTTCAAAGACAGCTCCAAAAGACTCATAATGGAAAAGGCTATGCACACCCAGAGAAAGAATGACAGAGTCTGCATGCAGATTGAGGCAAACTGTTTGTTTTCTCTTTTTTTCCCTTCTTTTTTGGTTTTGTTTCTTTCTCATGATTCATTCCGTTGGTTACAACTCTTCTTTACAATTTGACTATTGTGTAAATAAGTTTAATGTGAAGGTATATGTAGATCCTATATCGGATTACTTGCGTTTTTGGGGGAGCATGGGGGAGGATAGGGAGGGAGAGAAAATTTGGAACTCAAAACTTGTGGAACTGAGTGTTGTAAACTAAAAATAAAAAGGGCAAGTGTATTCTTTTTGAATTTTTTGGGTGCCCAAAATATCCATACCACTAATGCCTTCCCTCTTTTAGTTACCTCCAATTAACCTAGTGTGTAGCTTTTTTGTACATATTTGCTTGTCTCCTCCATTAGATAGTGGATTACTTGAGGTCTGGGTCTGCCTTTTGCTTCTTTTTGTATCCCCAGAACTTAGCACAGTGCCTGGCACATAGTAGGTGCTTAATAAATGTTAACTGACTTACTACTAATGTTTAAACCATAAGATTCATGGGACCATACCTTTCCAGACAATGAAAAAACCTATCATTAGTCTATCTTTCTTTCTATCCATCTATCTGTCTGTATGGTAGCTGTGGGAGTAGGAGAGAGTAGAAAGATGATGTCATGTTGTAAGGAGGCAGATCTATTCTGCCCTAATTATGCCAATTGTAGGGTGGCATGTCCTCTGAGAGAATACTGAGATACCAAAGAAAGAAGGGCTCACACCAGCTTTGTTATTAGTAGGTTTTATTAGGGTTAATTAGGTTAATTGGGGGGAGTTTACTCACAGGAGGCCAGGAGGTCTGGGTGGCAGCAGAACAAAGTAATATCATAAATCCCTGCACCAGCCCCAGGCCAGTTCAAGTATTATATAGAAACAAAATATAGAAGTCATGTTGCCAGGAATGGACCAGGGTCATGTGCAAGTTTTTCCCATGGGATAGTTGGGACTTCTTTTGCTGTTTGCAATTACTGAAGGTAGTTTACATTCTCTGAGACTCGAGATCACATTCCCGGGTTCTGGCCTACATACCATATACATGTGTTCTAGAGGACACAAAAATTAGAAATCTGTTAACCATGGTCTCTTTTTTTTACCTGCCCTGTTATTTTCCCTTCCTAAGTATTTTTAAATTTTTTTCATATTTTATTATTTAATATTTTTAGTTTTCAATAGTTTAGTTTAATATTTTTATTTTGATTTCCACAAGATTTTGAGTTATAAATTTTCTCCCCATTTCTACCCTCCTCCCCCACTCCAAGATGGCATAAATTCTTATTGCCCCAATCCCCCATCAGCCCTCTCTTCTGTCACCTCACTCCGCCCCCCCATCCCATTTCCCCTTACTTTCTTGTAGGGCAAGATAGATTTCTATACCCCATTGCCTGTATATCTTATTTTCCAGTTGCATGCAAAAACACCTTTTTTTTGAGCATCTGCTTTTAGAACTTTGAGTTCCAAATTCTCTCCCCTCTTCCCTCCCCAACCATGGTTTCTTTAAGAGGCTCAGATGAAAATTTCCTCCCTCCAACCCCCAAGACAATTATCATAAAAAGAGGTTGCTTACCAGATGACTAAGGACAAAATATCCCAACCAGTGTTGACCAGTTGTTCTACAGAGAGGTGGAAAGGAGAAGTAAGTAAGAGTTGCTGAAAATTTCAGAACCAGGTCAGTATTAATAACAACAATTAGCACATACCTAATTCAAAATTAGGGACAGCTAGGTGGTGCAGTGGATAGAGCCCAGGCTTGGTGTCAGGAAGGTCTCAGTTCAAATCCAGCCTCAGATACTAGCTGTATGACCCTGGGCAAGTCACCTAACCCTGTTTGCCTCAGTTTTCACATCTGTGAAATGACCTAGAAAGGGAAATGGCAAACCATTCCAGTATCTTTAGAGTCAGACACAACTGAAACAGCTGAACAAAAACATGAAGGGCCGAAGCTAGTTTAGTGTGTTGCCCCACCAGGAAAATGCATGATATAATGAAAGGAGCACTGGTTTTAGAAGGAGCACTAAGTTTAAATTTTGGCTTGACAATCTAGTAATTACTTTTAAGGTAACTGGGTGTTACAATGGATAGAGTGGTATAGACTCAAGTGAGGAAGACCTGAGTTCAAATCCAACCTCTACATTTACTAGGTACAAGACCCTGGGCAAGTCAGGGCACTTAACTCTCTTATCTTCGGTTTCTTTATCTTGTAAAATGGGAGAAATATGGTTGCTGTGAACATTAAGTGAGATGGCCTAAACTCTATATAAATATGAGCTAGTAATACTATTACTAGTACCAGTACTGTGACACCTTAGGCCAGTCATTTACTTTCTCTGGGCTTCTGTTATCTCATCTGCAAAATGAGGGGGGTGGATTAGATCTTCTCTAAAATCTCTTCTGACACTAAATCCTATAGGATCATGGTATCAAATACTACGATAGTATTTGAATAAGATGCTTAGCTCACTCAGGGGAGTAAATTTGGGGGGAATTTCAGATATCCTGTCAGGATCAGTGGTGGGAGACTGGGACATTTATGGGAAGCAAGGTCTTTCTTAGCTGATGATGGCCATCTGCACAAAGAATCAGTCCTCCGAAGAAGTTCAAGAGATCTAGGACTGAGATCAAATGGAAAAATCCATGGCTGAGATCATCTCCATGGTGTTTGAGGCTCCCAATAGATTCATTGCTGTGGGCCAATTTGCATGAGAGTACAGGTGTTGTGAGATGGGCACCCGTTGAATGTAAAACAGAGGTAGACCTGCTTGGCCCAGCACACGAATATAGGCTGGAGATGTAAATGCCCATTTCAATGGGAACAGGAACATCAACCTCATGATGCAAATTGTCCAGAATTAATGGTCTGAGCTCCCAAATCCTATGTTCACACGAAGTGCAAATTAGAGTGATGATCCCACGGGGCTGTATTTTCAAAATGTCAGCTTAAAAAACACCAATATTCTCACCCAATTTGGAAAATTTTACATTACAGGATGGAATTTTTCCATTACATGTTTTTTTCAATCAGCAAAAATCCACCTTCCCACCAGGAACCTCACCCCATCCTACTCCATCCCACCCTCAATTGAGAATGAAAGAAAAACAAAACACCTGTTACAAATATTTATAATCAAGCAAAACAAATTTCTATAGCTGTATCCAACATATAAATGTGTTCCTGTCTCATTCCGTACTCTGAGTCCTTTCACCTCTCTTGTGAGGAGGTGGGGAGCATGTTTCATCATACGTCCCCTAGAAATTCTTTCAAAGCTGTTTGTCTTTACCGTCTTGTTGTTATTGTATATTCTTCTGGTTCTGTTCACTTCACTCTGATTTTGTTCATATGATTCTTCCCAGGTTTCTCTGAAACCATTCCTTTCATCATTTTCCAAAGCTCAGTAGTATTCCATCACTTTCATATACCATAGCTTTCATTTGTTTTTTTGAAAACCAAACAGGGAAGCCCAGATTGTCCTTTAGATGGTCTTCCCAGGAAGACTGAAGCAAAGGATCTGCTGCTCTGCCTGGTTACAACTCCATAACAAGATAACCCTCCCAGGTTAATCTCATGACCATGCTGATAACTCCAGCCTTGATAGAGGTATCTCTTGTTGTGCTTCCCACCCCTACCTACTCCTCCTTCCTGGTTAGATTGTAAGCTCCTTGAAAGCAGGGACTATCTTTTTATTCACTATATCCCCCGTACTTAGCTTGGTACCTGGCATATGGAAAGTGCTTAATAAATATGTATTTGATTGGACGTTTCTCTCCTTAATCCTTGGTACTAAAAGGAAGATGAACCTTGAGAATGTTATACTGTGGATAAATCCCCATTTTATAGATAAGGAAACCCAGGCTGACAGAGGTTAAGTGACTTGCCCAAGGTCACAAAGCTAGTGAGTGTCAAAGGTAGTATTTGAACTCAGGTCTTCCTGACTTCAATTCCAAAACTCTATCCATTGTACACCGAGATGCCTAATAGTAATTAACATTGATTCACCAGTCATAGGTGGACTCACCTAGCCTTTAATTTATAGTCTTAGTGTTTTGCTTAAAGAGGTGGTATGATATGGTAGAGAATGTACTGCCAGTTACTTTGTGACTTTAGGTAAATAACATATTTCTCTGGCCCTTGCTCTCCTCAATTGTAAAATTAGGGACTTGAACTAGATGGTCTCTAAGATCCTCTTCAGCTCTAACTCTTATGGTCCCATTATCTTAACGCTCAGAGAGAAATGACTTGTTAGCAGTCTCACAGCATCACGATTGGGATTTAAACCAAATCTTCCTGGTTTCTGGCCTAGCCACTACAGCACGCTGCCTCTAACCCTTTCATTTGGCAGAGAACCAAGGTTCTGAGAAGTGTCTTGCTGAAGACCACACACACAGGGGGAGTCAAAGCTGTGCTGCCTCTCCCATCTGGCTCTTGACTTTCTTCCATTAAGTGAGTTGGGCAAATCCCCAGATCAGGCCACTACTGCTCCTCCATCTCTAAAATGACAAAATATTCTATGGTGCTCATACACTCCTAGACAGACATCCACGAATTCTGGGACTATCCCATTTGATAGGGCACAACATATACTTTAAATTGGTTAGTCAGTCAACAAGCATTTATTATGCACTTACTATGTACCAGGCGCTCTGCTGAGCACTGAGGTTACAAAGAAAGACAAAAACATGTCAGCTGAGTCTTGAAGGAAGCCAGGAAGTGGAGATGAGAAGGAAGGACATTCCAGGCAGAAGAGACAGCCAGTAAAAAGGCACAGTTGGGAGATGGGGAGTCATTTGCAATGAACAATAAGAAAGGCAGTGTTGCAAGACTGGATGGAAGCAAAGTATGAGAAGATTAGAAAGGTAGGAAGGGGCCAGGTTATGAAGTACTTTGAAAGCCAAGTAGATGATTTTATATTTGATCCTGAAGGTAATGGGTGGGGGTGGGGGGAGAGGTCCCTAGGTTCTGCAATGGGTAGATTGCAAGGCTTGGAGTCAGGAAGACCTGACTTCAAATCCAGCCTCAGACACTTACTAGCTGTGTAACCCTGGGCAAGCCACTTATAACCCTGTTTACCTCAGTTTCCTCATCTGTAAAATAAGCTGGGGAAGGAAATGGCAAACCCCTCCAGTAGCTTTGCCAAGAAAACCCTAAATGGGGTCACAGAGAGTCAGACATGACTGAAATGACTCAAGAACAAAAACAAAAAAAAAGCTAATAACCCCTGGAGTTTATTGAGATCAACATGCCAGGAAGATCCGTTTGGCACCTGAGTAGAGGGTGGACTAGAGTGGTGAGAGATTTAAAGCAGAGAAACCAACCAGCAGGTTTGCAGTGATGAAGGTCTTCACCAGGCCATGTGACTAGAGAGAAGACTTACACAAGAGATGCTTTGTAGATGGAACCTGGAAACTGATTGGATAAGGGGAATGAGTTTGAGGGAAGAATTGAGGATGAAGTTGTGAGCCTGAGTAACTGGTAGAATGGTGGTGCCCTCAACACTAATAGAGAAGCTGGGAAGAGGGTAGAGTCTGGGGGTGAGGAAGCAGTGTAAGATTAGTTGTTTGGGTCATGTTGAGTTTGAGATGTCCATAGGCCATCCAATTCAAGATGTTCAACAGGCAATTGGTGATGTGCTACTGGAGTCCAGGAGGGAAGTTAAGGCTGGATAAATGAATCATATGGAGATGATAATTGAACTCGCGGGAGCTGATGAGATCACCAAATAAGATAGTAGAGAGGGAGGAAAGAAGAGGACCAAGGACAGACCTTTGGGGATAGCCTGCCTCAAGCCTCTCTCCTCTCTAATTCATTCTCTACAAACTACCAAAGTGATTTTCCTCAAGTAGTCTACTAACCATTTAATTTTCCTGCTCAATAAACTCCATTAGCTCCCTGTTGTTTCTAGGATCAAATAGAGATTCCTCAGTTTAACATTTAAAGTCCTTAAGAACCTGGTTACAATGTACTTTTCAGTCTAATTCTGTATACATATGTGTGTGTGTTATACATGTGTGCATGTCCATATATAAATTATATTGCTACATATATGTGTATGTGGGTATGTGCACACACACAATTTCTATAGTCCAGGCTAACTGGTCTTGCTTCTCATACACTACTCCATCTCTCATCTCTGTGCTTTTGCATAGAATATATCCCATGCCTGGAGTATACTCACTATCCCCCTGTACCCTTTAAAATTCCTGGTTTCACTAGCCAGGCATCTTGGTGCATGCCTGTAATGCCTGCTACTGGGGTGGCTGAGGGTGGCAGATCATTTGAGATTTCTGAGCTGCAGTAGCCTAATCCTATCAGCTGTCTACACTAAATTCATCATTAACATGGTGACCTCCAGGGAGCCAGGGGCTCAAGGAGCTGACAAACAGTATCATTTTGTCTTTGTATTCTTAGTGCCTAAGATGGTCCCAGGAAAATAGCTTACTAAATGTTTATTTACTAAATGTCAGAGTATTGACTGTAATAATTGATTTTTCAGGGGTCCTAGGAACTAAAGAATGTGGTTACTAACAAAACATGAGTATAAATTGCTTAAATGGATAAGCTAAAGGCATATGTGTGTCGAAGAATATGCATATAGACACACATACTGTCCACATCTCAGTGTGGCACTGGCTAACAAATTATTCCACTAGACAGTCTTTCAGATCTTAATCCCTAGAATCCCTGGTGAGTCTTTTTGTTGTTGTTCAGTTATTTCAGTCGCATCCAATTCTTGGTGACCCCATTTATGATTTGCTTGGCAAAGATAGTGGAGTGATTTGCGATTTCCTTCTCCAGCTCATTTTACAGATCAGAAAACTGAGGCAAACAGGATTAAGTGACTTGCACACAGCTAGTATCTGAGACTAGATTTGAACTCAAGAAGATGAGTCTTTTTGATATCAGGCCTAAGACCTAGCTACCTATGTGTGTGTGTATGCATATCTATACGTACATATATACACATAAATATGTATATACATATACATACATACATATGAGGTTTTTTAATATAATATATAGACAACATATATAACAACTCTGTATGTATATCTATGTATATGTATGTGTGTGTGTGTGTGTGTATGTGTATAGCATAAATGGGAGGTGATTTCAGAAGGAAGGCATTGGGGTGGGGGAGGTGGAGGGAAAAGTAGAGAGAAACCAGGAAAGGCCTCTTGCAGAAGATGGGATTTGAAGTGAGTCTTGAAGGAAGCCAGAGAAGCCAGGAGGTGGAGATAAGAAGGGAAAGCATCAGGCAGGAGAGAGATCATGAAAAGGCAGAGTTGAGAGATGGAGGCATTTGGAAGGAACAGCAAGAAGCCCAATGCTGCTGGATTGAAGTACGTATGTTTTTAGAGATAAAGGTACATCTCTGCTTCTTTCTGTATATAGCATTGTCCCCACAAGCTTAGAATGCTCTCTCTCCTCCTCTCTGCCTATTGGCTTCCCTGTTTTCCCATCTCTTACAGGAAGCCTTTTTCAACTCCTCTTAATTCTAATGCCTTCCCTCTCCTAATTATTTCCTATTTATCCCTGCATTTAGCTAGTTTGTACATATTTGTTTGCTTGCTGTCTTCCCCATAGACTGTGAGGTTTTTGAGGGCAGGACTATCTTTTAACTCTTTTTGTATCATCAACACTTAGTACAATGCCTGGCACGTAGTAGGTGCTTAATAAATGTTTATTGACTGCCTGACTGAGAGAGGTATCTGTATTCTTCTTGTTCTCAGGAAGTTCTTTTAATAGATTAGAAGTAAGTCACAATAGCACTGAATCTCAAAGTTAGCAAGTACCTCAGATCAGTCAATCACAGAAAGCATTTGATAGGTACCTACTATATTTCAGGTGCTGTACTACATGCTGGGGCCAACAAAAATGAAACAATTCCAGTCCTCAAGGAGTTCACATTCTTTAAAGAAAGAAGCATGTGAACAAAATATACACAAAATAAAAAGAAAGGTTTTTTTAGGGGTAGAGGGAAAGCACTAGTAATTGGATGATTGCTCTCTATATTGAAGAAGAGATTTGTGTTCTTTATTAGGTTCATGTAAAAGCTAAACTGTGCTTTTTTATTGTTCCTCATGGAGAGTACTCCATTTTCCCTCTGTGCACAAACTATCTCTTATGCCTAGAAAGTAACCTTTCCAACTCTGACTCTTAGAATCCCTATATTACTTCAAGGCTCAGTTCTTCTACATAAAGCCTTTCCTAATCCCCACCACCAACCCAATATATCCCATTTAATAATTAGATAAATAAAAAACCTCATTCAATTATTTGAAAAATAAAACAAAGAGCTTTTAAAAAAACTAATAAAACAAATAATCCATTAGCTAATGTGATTTTAAAAAAAGAAAAAGAATGGACAACCAAATAGCCAGTATCACAAATGAAAAAGGAGAATTCACAACAAATGAAAGAAAAATAAAGGAAATTATTATGAACAATTTTGCCTGATTAAATGCCAACAAAACCAATTACTTAAATTAAGTGAATGAATATTCACAAAAACATAAAATATGCAGGTTAATAGAACAAGTTGGAATTTAAATAACCTAATTTCAGAAAAAGAAATTCAAAATACATGAACTCCCAAAGGAAAATAAAGTAAACCCTAAGGACTAAATGGATTATA